>NC_036839.1:36173102-36208968 GCF_002910315.2 Salvelinus sp. IW2-2015 | reverse complement strand
TTTTCCCATGATGTCAAGCTGATGTCAAGCAAGGAGGCACTGAGTTTGAAAGTAGGCCTTGAAATACATCGACAGGTAACCTCCATGACTTAAATGATGTCAATTAGCCTAACAGAAGCTTCTAAACGCATGACATAATTTTCTAGAATTTTCCAAGCTGTTTAAAAGGCACAGTCACTTAGTGTATGTTAAACTTCTGACCCACTGAGATTGTGATACAGTGAACTATAAGTGAAAAATCTGTCTGTAAACAATTGTTGGAAAAATGACTGGTGTCATGCACAAAGTAGATGTCCTAACAGACTTGCCAAACTATAGTTTGTTAACAAGAAATTTGTGGAGTGTTTGAAAAACAGGTTTTAATGACTCCAACCTAAGTGTATGTACAGTCATGGCCAAAAATTTTGAGAATGACACAAATATACATTTTCACAAAGTTTGCTACTTCAGTGTCTTTAGATATTTTTGTCAGATGTTACTATGGAACACTGAGTACTGAAGTATAATTACAAGCATTTCATAAGTGTCAAAGGCTTTATTTGACAATTACATGAAGTTGATGCAAAGAGTCAATATTTGCAGTGTTGACCCTTCTTTTTCAAGACCTCTGCAATCTGCCCTGGCATGTTGTCAATTAACTTCTGGGCCACATCCTGACTGATGGCAGCCCATTCTTGCATAATCAATGCTTGGAGTTTGTCAGAATTTGTGGGGTTTTGTTTGCCACCCGCCTCATGAGGATTGACCACAAGTTCTCAATGGGATTAAGGTCTGGGGAGTTTCCTGGCCATGGACCCAAAATATTGATGTTTTGTTCCACGATTCACTTAGTTATCACTTTTTCCTTATGGCAAGGTGCTCCATTATGCTGGAAAAGGCATTGTTCGTCACCAAACTGTTCCTGGATGGTTGGGAGAAGTTGCTCTCGGAGGATGTTTTGGTACCATTCTTTATTCATGGCTGTGTTCTTAGGCAAAATTGTGAGTGAGACCACTCCCTTGGCTGAGAAGCAACCCCACACATGAATGGTCTCAGGATGCTTTACTGTTGGCATGACATAGGACTGATGGTAGCGCTCGCCTAGTCTTCTCCGGACAAGCTTTTTTTCCGGATGCCCCAAAGAATCGGAAAGGGGATTCATCAGAGAAAATGACTTTACCCCAGTTCTCAGCAGTCCAATCCCTGTACCTTTTGCAAAATATCAGTCTGTCCCTGATGTTTTTCCTGGAGAGAAGTGGCTTCTTTGCTGCCCTTCTTGACACCAGGCCATCCTCCAAAAGTCTTCACCTCACTGTGCATACAGATGCACTCACACCTGACTGCTGCCATTCCTGAGCAAGCTTTGTACTGGTGGTGCCCCGATCCCGCAGCTGAATTAACTTTAGGAGACGGTCCTGGCGCTTGCTGGACTTTCTTGGGCGCCCTGAAGCCTTCTTCACAACAATTGAACCGCTCTCCTTGAAGTTCTTGATGATCCGATAAATGGTTGATTTAGGTGCAATCTTACTGGCAGCAATATCCTTGCCTGTGAAGCCCTTTTTGTGCAAAGCAATGATGACGGCACATGTTTCCTTGCAGGCAACCATGGTTGACAGAGGAAGAACAATGATTCCAAGCACCACCCTCTATTTGAAGCTTCCAGTCTGTTATTYGAACTCAATCAGCATGACAGAGTGATCTCCAGCCTTGTCAACACTCACACCTGTGTTAACGAGAGAATCACTGACATGATGTCAGCTGGTCCTTTTGTGTCAGGGCTGAAATGCAGTGGAAATGTTTTTGGGGGGATTCAGTTCATTTGCATGGCAAAGAGAGACTTTGCAATTAATTGCAATTCATCTGAACACTCTTCATAACATTCTGGAGTATATGCAAATTGCCATCATACAAACTGAGGCCGCAGACTTTGTGAAAATTAATATTTGTGTCATTCTCAAAACTTTTGGCCACGACTGTAAACTTCCGACTTCAACTGTAGCTCTGGGGCCTGATGTGGATATGATAACACACTGACAGTACAGGAAGTATAAACCCAAAGCTATATGGGTAGAAAAAGCCAAATTGTTTTGAATTACATTTAATTAAAAAGATATCAAAAGCCACACTGGATATTCTCTAAACTGACAGACACAGCTGTTTTTCAGGCTTTCAAGCAGGCTAAGCAAAACCAAGTTGGGCAAGATGAGTCTAGTTCTCAGTCAGGCTGTGTGTGTGTGACTCACCATGAAGATTTTCCACACACAGTAAATGGAGAAGAAGTAACCTAAGAAGTTAAAGTATTTCCCCTGGAATGTCTTGGAGTACTCTATCCGCTCCTACATGCACGGAGAACAGAGGCACAAAGACACCTTATTACTAAAAACCAAACGTACATTACAATAGCCTTAGTCCACTACATACTATACATGGACTGTGTGTGTGTGTGTGTGTGTGTGTGTGTGTGTGTGTGTGTGTGTGTGTGTGTGTGTGTGTGTGTGTGTGTGTGTGTGTGTATGCATGCATGCGTGCCGGTGTGTGTGCAAGGCAAGCGTGCATGTCTCTGTGTGACAAAGAACATAATATTGGGGGGAAAAAATACAAATAATGTATCATGATATCCCCACTGAGTGAATAACATTACACCTGTTTATTCACACTCAGAATTCATATTTAGAATATGGTAATACAGAAAATAGAGTATGCTTTGAAAATAAATACTGTTTACTCTAATAGAATGTTTCAGTTTAGAATGTTTGGTTGTTAGGCACCTTTGTTTTCATTTGATTTGGAAGTCGATCACTTGGGACTCTTTGGTGACAACAACCCCAAGTCTGTTTCTGCTTTCCAAGATTATCCATTATTCAGAAATGAGCTTCAATAACCAGTCTGTACCATGGACGGCACCAGGACAGCCGTATCTTCCTGCAAGACCATCAGACTACATCAACAATAGTAAGAAATATTGTGTTCTTAGCAGGATTTGGTTCATTGCTTATTTTGGTGTATCTCTCATTATAATTAGAATGCATTTAGGTACATAACCATAGATCTGGTTTTATGTGTGAATTTAGGTCAGGTCCTCCCAAGTCTCTCAGAGATATACAACTGTGAGTGGTACTGGAAGTCCCAGTCCCTACAAATGGCCAGCTTCCGCTACCACAATCAGCACCTGCCTGAGCAGGAGAAACAACGTCTWTTCCACAAGCACATGGAGCTGAGGCGCAAAGTTGAGTTTTACAGGGGAGTGACGAAGGCCTACCAGCCCAGATTGAGCTCTGGCGAGGAGTGGCCGCTCTTTTCTGATGAAGACATTGAGAAACTGGAAGCCATTCCGGGGGTGTTTGAGTTGGCTGCAGTGATGGGCTTCCTGAGAATCTCTGAGCCCCGAATGAAGTGTTGAATTACTATTTATTAACTTTGTATTATTATTATTATTATTTGTAGTAGTAGTAAGTTAACTATCTTAAGTGTATGTCACATGGGTGACTATGTATCTGACTAGAAGCTGCCCTCTTACATTGCATTATATGCCCAAGCCAGAACCTTATTCACCTGGTACGTGTTTTACCCAGACATATATAGACGCACACCTCTTTTGCCCCTTGTAAAACTTCCCCCTTTTGATCACGAGAATAAGTAATTAAAGCTTCACTAAATTGGGACCRGTGAGTTGCTCGCACCTGTTCTTTATTTAAGGTGCGGGTCAGAAGCAGTGTGGGTCGATGTGAGCTGGGAGCAGAGCGCTTGCAGAGCCAGAGCCGAGGCAACTGATGACGACATGTGGTAGCTGGAGCGGACCTGGACCAGAGCAGAGAGAGAMAAGTCCCTTCCCAAAGCTAAGTACCTCTACATATCCGACTCCAACATAATGCCTGATAGGGCCGTATGTCGACATTCTCTGCTGTGTTGCGTACTACGCACTCATTAATGCCAATGTATCTGTGGACTGAACCTGTAGCTGTGTGGACCCCCGACGGCAAAGAGCCTTTGCGAACCGAATTGACGGCTGCCGGCGAGCGGGAGGGACAGAGAGGAGGCCTTTTGGGAAATTGGGCGAGAGAACACTTCATCCTTCCTCAAAGCTAAGTACCTCTCCATATCTCATCTCCAACAGTTCTCCTGATAGCGCTGCCTGCCGACATTCTCTACAGGTTTGCGTGCTACGCTCTCATTAATGCCGGAGCACCAGTGGACTGAATTTCTAGCTGCGTGGACCTGACTTGAAGACCATGAGCCCCGCACACAAAAGACGGACCTTAACGCAACAAACTACTGTAAACCAGATTGAACCAGAGAGGAGGCCTTTTGGGGTACTGGGAGGCTGAAACACATTCACCCTTCCCTAAGAGACTAGTCAAGGATCATATCACCTCCACCCTACCTGACACCCTAGACCCACTCCAATAGGTCCACAGACGACGCAATCGCAATCACACTGCCCACTGCCCTAACCCATCTGGACAAGAGGAATATTTATGTAAGAATGCTGTTCACTGACTACAGCTCAGCATTTAACACCATAGTACCCTCCAAACTCGTCATTAAGCTCAAGACCCTGGGTCTCGACCCCGCCCTGTGCAACTGGATTCTGGACTTCCTGACGGGCCGCCCCCAGGTGGTGAGGGTAGGAAACAACATCTCCATCCCGCTGATCCTCAACACTGGGGCCCCACAAGGGTGCGTTCTCAGCCCTCTCCTGTACTCCCTGTTCACCCATGACTGCGTGGCCATGCACACCTCCAACTCAATCATCAAGTTTGCAGACGGCACTACAGTGGCAGGCTTGATTACCAACAACRACGAGACGGCCTACAGGGAGGAGATGAGGGCCATCGGAGTGTGGTGTCAGGAAAATAACCTCACGTCAACAAACAAAAAGGAGATGATTGGTGACTTCAGGAAACAGCAGAGGGAGCACCCCCTATCTACATCGACGGGACAGTAGTGAGAAGGTGGAAAGTTTTAAGTTCCTCGGCGTACACATCACGGACAAACTGAAATGGTCCACCACACAGACAGCGTGGTGAAGAAGGCGCAACAGCGCCTTTTCAACCTCAGGAGGCTGAAGAAATTTGGCTTGTCACCGAAAACACTCACAACTTTTACAGATGCACAATCAGAGCATCCTGTCGGGCTGTATCACCCGCCTGGTACGGCAGCTGCTCCGCCATAACCTAAGGCTCTACAGAGGGAGTGAGGTCTGCACAACGCATCACCGGGACAAACTACCTGCCCTCCAGGACACCTACACCACCCGATGTCACAGGAAGGCCAAAACGATAATCAAGGACAACAACCACCTGAGCCACTGCTGTTCACACCGCTATCATCCAGAAGGCGAGGTCAGTACAGGTGCATCAAAGCAGGGACCGAGAGACTGAAAAACAGCTTCTATCTCAAGGTCATCAGAGTGTTAAACAGCCATCACTAACATTGAGTGGCTGCTGCCAACATACTGACTCATATCTCTAGCCACTTAAATAATCAAAATTGGATATAATAAATGTATCACTAGTCACTTTAAACAATGCCACTTTATATATGTTTACATACCCTACATTACCATCTCATATGTATACTGTACTCTATACCATCTACTGCATCTTGCCTATGCCATTCGGCCATCGCTCATCCATATATTTATATGTACATATTCTATTTCATCCTTTACACTTGTGTGTATAAGGTAGTTGTTGTGAAATTGTTAGATTACTTGTTAGATATTACTACATGGTCGGAACTAGAAGCACAAGCATTTCACTACACTCGCATTAACATCTGCTAACCATGTGTATGTGACCAATAACATTTGATTTGGAAGTTAGATACCTTTCGCCTCTCTCATTTCAACCGCAGCCATGGTCAACCCTCGAATTCCACATAGCCATTGGATTGCAAAACATTGTGGATTATAGCATATTTTCTGACTGAACACTACCAGCTCACATCTGAATGATTTAAAATCACTAGTGTCCCCCCACTGGCTAGTAGTGTCCCCCCACTGATCCAAAGACTATTTGTGAACAGACATTGTCCTTGAAAGGACATCCGATAACGTTACCTGARCTACAATCCCTTGCCTCTCCATTTATTTTTTATTTACATTACCTTGTGTGAATTGATTTACTATTTTCCATTATCATTTGTTTTTGCTTTGATATTACTGTATTCCTATAGTTAGTTACTATTTTGGTTTATTGTGAATTGTGGAGTTGTGTATTTGGCCTACGGCACCTTAGCGCAACAGTGCCATTTGCTGACARAATCTTTGTCTTTCACTCAGTACAACACGACCCAGGAGAGGCCTGCTGCATCTGGAACTGGACTGGAGCCCTCAATGTGTGCCTGCCGCTGGGGGACCACAGAACACTCCAAAAGGATTTTTAAAACAACTTTTACCTTTTTCCATCTCTCCAATTGGGGCATTTAGATATAGTTCAAATAAAGATGTGTGTTTGAATGATATACAGTCTGCTCCTCAATAGTAAATAGGGTTTTTATCAGGGTTCAACTGGACCGGTGGTCMCGCTCCCGTTATGCCAACGCGCACATGCGTTACCTTGGTGGCCTGCAGGTCCACTGTCTCCAGGAAGAGCTGGCGACTCAGCTCCTCCAGAGCATCCACTTCCTGCTGGATCAGAGACAAATCTGTAGAGGGGGGTCAAGGAACAGTACACAGACACACAACAAAAACACACACACTTCCCATTATGATGTGTGAAGGATACTCTCGCTGCCTGGTGGTGAGGAGGTGACACTCTTGATCATGCCCCAGAATCCCGTCTGTTTGTTCTGGTCTTCCCCTCGCTGGTACATCTGCCTCCGTGTCATGGCAATGCTGCACAGACAAAACAGAAAACGCATGACACCAAACACTGGCACAGGACAACAGAAAACTAGAGCCTTAGAATGATTTGATTATCAGAAAAAGGTGAGGGTCTCTATGCTCTCTCTATAGAAATATATTCTCCTATCCCTCTCCCTCACCGTTTCTTTTTGCTGACGATCATGTCCATGGTCTGAAGAAGTCTCCTCTCCAAGGCAAGAATATCACTCTCTGTCACATTCCTGTAGATAAAGATGCATCACATAGGTATACAGGTAGTGAGGGTAGTAAGGATAGTGTGGAATGAGAGTGTAGGTTATTTAGTTGTGACGAGTAGAGTATGTGAGGAGTCCTGTAGTAGGGAGAGTTAGACTATGGGGAGTTAGAGAATGGGATTGTAGGTAATGTAGTTGTTTAATGCTGTTTTGGTCTATACAGACTTAGTGCACTAACCGTAGGAAGTAGGACATGTAGGTGTAAGGGCAGTTGACAGCACCAAAGCCGGACAATAGAGCCATCAGCGTGACCCCTATGACCCCAACACGACTGATCAACTGCTCGATGGACAGGATACCTGAGGTACAGAAACAGGTATAGAATGCAACATTATGTACAATCACTGTTACAATCCTTATAATAATTTGGTGCTTAAATATGTCCTATTTCACACATGTACAAGTTTATATTAATATGCATGTGTTTTTTGCATATCCCACTCTCCCTGAGACACCCTCAGTGTGGTCACAGCAAGGGTCTGCCATTAACAACAGCGACCCTGGAACAATTAGGGTTACTCAAGGGCACATCAACAGATTTTTCACCTTGTCAGCTCGGGAATYGAACTAGCGACCTTTCAGTTACTGACCCAATACTGTAACCACTAGGCTACCTGCCACACTTTCAGATCTACAAGAGGTGACTATGATTAGTGGCTATGGGTTGTTTGGAATAGGGCCTTAAACACAGCAGTGAGAATAGGGAGAGGGGGCAGGGTAGGCACTCACCATGTTTGGGACTGAGGATGGGGAAAGGGTCCCCCAACTTCCAAAAGAAATACATGAAGGTAAACCAGACGACACAGGCAAAGAGCAGCTTCTGTCTCTGCACTGAACACAAACACACACTTCAGAGACTGCGTGTGAGAATCCCCAGCAAGACAGCACCCATCATATACTCTGCAGCATCAAACACAGAAGGATCACTGGAATTATGCTACAGGTGGAATAACATGGATAAAATGTCACTCACAAAGGCGGATGTTGCTGACGACAAAGTAGCCGATATAAAATGGCACCACAAAGATTAGAACCAGTAGAATCACATACAGGTTGAACTTCCAGTGGAAATACCTGGAACTGAGGGACACGGACACAAGGAMATCTATGAGACATCGGCTAGCCTATGTTAGCTGGTTAATGGAGAGAAAAGTATCATACTGAATGAACGTGGTAACGTAAGGAATGAATTAAACCATTGTACTTACCTAGTTTCTAATGCACCCAGTATCTCAAAGATGATGAGCTCAAACATGGTGCAGGAGAAGGCAAAAGTGATGGAGAACACCACCTGGACCACATACTGCCGTACCTGTTGACCGGAACATGACCACAGGGTTAGATCAGTCTCTGTAGATCACTGCTGTGTAAACACCCATGCTGATGGWTCTGTCTGTTTCTGTTTCATGCTGGTTCTCCCAAATGTTCTTAAACAAAAACGGTCCAGAAACATAATGACACCTAGCTACAAAAATAAAGACAAGGCATGTAGATTAATGTCTACCAAATCATAACTAATATAACAGTACTTGTGTAGTAACTAAATAACATACCTCATAGTCTTTGAACAGCTGCCGCATGAAGAACAGCCACCCAAAGCCAAAGAAGAGCACCTGGGAAGTTGAAAGATTTTCACGTTAGTAAATTTGCCCAAGACAGTGTATGTGCAAACATTCTAGCTGGCTAAGCAAAGGGAGCCAAAAGTGGTGTTATAGTAGCTAGCAGTTGTTTGTAAGGTTACAGTAACTGTTAGCTAGCGAGAAGAACAGCCACCCAAGAACAGCTAACGTTAGCTAGCAATTCTTACCTGTGAGGTGAACATGATCACTGAATCCATAAGAAACGACATTTTGATTGGGAATCCACGGACTAAAATCTATAGAATACGTTCAGTTCAAAGGCTCTGCATTCAGCTCATGTATGACTACAATACAAATGTCAACAAACACGTGAAACGTGGTTATTTTGTTGATTTTTTTGCATTGTGGAAACGCGTTGTTGAGCTGTCAACTTACTGGACTGTGATTACGTCATCAGAATGAGTCAGAGATGAGTCCATTCCGTCGCAATGCTGTGACGTCCAAAAATGAGTTTGGCTGGTTAATACGTTTTAATTTAAATATTGTACTTTAATTTCAATATTATTTTGAGGGAATTAATTTCTATAATAAATCGGTTTCTTTCTAATTGATCTACTGAATGTGAAACTGTGTGGTTTGTGGCCTGCAGAGGGCGACAAAAACGATGGTCTAGGTTGGGGATCCGTTAAGGTTGAATACAGTCTGTTTGTTTATTTTTTAAATCCTTTCTTAAAATATGTATCGTTTAATTATACCAAACCAAGGTCATCTATTATACCAAACCAAGGTCATCTATACGCACAGGATCCTAACATCAACATAAACAGACACTTCTCTGCAACCCAACTGGGCTCCCGAGTGGCGCAGACGTCTTAATGCTCTGAAAGGTGCTGTATCACAACCAGCAGCGAATGGGAGTACCATAGGGCGGCGCACAATTGGCCCAGCGTTGTCCGGCCGGGTCAGGGTTTGGCTGGTGTAGGCCGTGATTGTAAATAATATTTTTGCCTAGTTAAATGAAAGAAAATCCGATGATGACAGTGTAACTTGTTGTTGTAGGATTGTTTGTTTGTAATTATTCTAAATACAATTTACAAATATCAGGAACACATGTTCATTATACAAATKATCAGCAATCAACTATTTACATCACTACATCAAACACTTCTACTACAAAACAAAACACACAGGTGAAACAAGTAGTAAAAAACTGTGAAAATGTATTCACTCATTATTATTATTATTATTATCTCATTATTATGATTCAAGAAGATGTCATTATTTTTATTATTAACTAGGGATAATGTCTTAACTTGATGATTAAATTTGATCAGAATTATTTGTAATTTTGGTATAGATTTCTGGAAGAATAAAACAAATGCTGAATAATTTCAATGGTTTGTCATCATTGCAATAGTAACATACAATATCCTTCATGTCAAAAATATGGTGTTCAAAAAGCTAAATAAGTACTCCGCAAGTTTTTCCCAAAAATCTATCAGAGATCTACATTCATAGAACARTTGCTGGAGATKTTCACCTTTTTCACAGAAAACACCTTTTTCAACCTTCACCTTTTTCAACATCAACAAATTTGGACAACATGGAATAACATTGATATATCTCATGTGAAATCTTAAAGAGCACTTCCTTAATTAAAAGTGTTTGGTATACACTGAGTGTACAACACATTAAGAACACCTGCTCTTTCCATGACAAAGACCGGCCAGGTGAATCCAGGTGAATGCTATGATCACTTACTGATGTCACCTGTTAAATCCACTTCAATCAGTGTAGATAAAGGGGAGGAGACAGGTTAAAGAAGGATTGTTAAGCCCTGAGACATGGATTGTAAAGGTGTGCCATTCAAAGGGTGAATGGTCAAGACAAAATATTAAAATGCCTTTGAATGGGGTATGGTAGTAGGTGCCAGGTGCACTGGTTTGAGTGTGTCAAGAACTACATCGCTGCTGGGTTTTTCACGCTCAACAGTTKCTTGTGTGTGTCAAGAATGAGCCCCACCTTTTGAACAAAAAAATACATAAATAAACAACTCTTTTGGGGGGGGGGGGGGGTTTACCCGTTTTGCATGTTATTTTGGCATTAATACGTGTCACATATCAGTTTGCAAACAATGTAAAAAAWAWATATATATATCATTGAGTTAATAAAGCCGCATACAAACATGGTCTMTTTTTTGTTTTCTTGAGWAAGGCAGCTCAAAAATGCAGGTGCTTCAGTGATTTCTGTGGTGGTGGGGCAAGCCAGCAGAAAATACAAAGTGTTGTGCCGTGATTGGCTCAGTGTTCTCTCACTCATGGGGAAAGTATGTCACTGCGAAGTGTAAGGAGAGGCCTTGAAAATTCKAATCCTTTGGCTGCTGATATTTCGAAGTACCCATCCAAGAAGGCTCAAGAACATTGGCCACAGATAAAATGACATCAAATCACATTATATATACAGCAGCTTTGAATAGGACTGATCATGTCAACATCATACTTTCAAAATCTTATCTAGCAGTCATCCTGAATCAAGTTGACAATCTACTGGCAAATCCTTTTCATCCTTGTCATATGAAGAAAAATAATGAAGAGAAATTATAGATAAAMCATATCGGTGCTCATCAGCCATTGGACATAAACATTACACGACAAGTTGGAAATCGCAAATTCAACAATGAGTGTTTTGGAAGGAAGTGCGCACAGCACAACACGGTGAGTCCAAAAATGTATTGTGTACTGCTGCATTAATGATGCAATAGGCCAYGGCGCCAGAGGGTAGGACTGCCGTTTTATCAGCTCTCAACCAATCATGCTATTTTGTTTGTTTTTTCACATGGTTCGTAACTTGTTTTGTACATAATGTTGCTGCTACCGTCTCTTACGACCGAAAATAGACGAAAATGGACATCAGAACTGGGATTATTCACCTCAAATTGGATGAGGAGTTCTTCTTCAATGACTCGGACGCGAGGGATATACTGCAGACACCTGACCAGGCTCCGATCCCCCTTATTCACTGGAGAAGGAAACTGAGATTTCGAGGCAAAAGATCAAGGCGCCTGCGAGGATCAGGCGACGAGTGGCTAATCTGCCCTTGCCTTCCGTTCTGCTAGCTAACGTTCAATCGCTGGAAAATAAATGGGCCGAACTGAAAGCACGTATATCCTTTAAAACTGTAATATCTTATATTTCACCAAGTCGTGGCTGAATGACGACATTAAGAACCTACAGCTGGCGGGTTATACACTCAATCGGCAAGACAAAACAGCAGCCTCCTGTAAGACACGGTGTGGGGGTCTATGCATTTATGTAAACAACAGCTGTTGCACAATATCTAAGGAAGTCTCAAGGTTTTGCTCACCTGAGGTAGAGTATCTCATGATAAGCTGTAGACCACACGATCTACCTAGAGAGTTTTCATCTGTACTTTTCGTAGCTGTCTACATACCACCACAGASCRAGGYTGGCACTAAAACCGCACTAAATGAGCTSTATWCYGCCATAAGCAAACAGGAAAACACTCATCCAGAGGCGGCGCTCCCGGTGGCCGGTGACTTTAATGCAGGGAAACTTAAATCAKTTTTACCKMATTTCTMTCGGCATGTTAAATGTGCAACCAGAAGAAAWTTCCCTGTTTCAGGTCAGTTAACAATTGTTGGAAAAATTACTTGCGTCATGCACAAAGTAGATGTCCTAACCGACTTGCCAAAACTATAGTTGGTTAACAAGAAATTTGTGGAGTGGTTGAAAAACAAGTTTTAATGACTCCAACCTACGTGTATGTAAACTTCCAACTTCAACTCTAGATGTATTCCTAAATATTTAACGCAGTCCTTTACAGGAATAGTTTATATTTCTTTATTGTCAGAGTCATTTTCATGTTTAGAAGYATTCGGTTTGAATCCAGACATAATAAAGTATGCATTGATGGCATTAAGGACATGGGCGACCTGGTCTTTGTCTTTAAAAAATGAAACAGTATTGTCAGCCAGCTGGGAAATTTAGATTGCTCGGTCAAAACTGTATCAGCCATGCAMATTTGCATTATTCAGAATATCTTGAGATAGAAGTTCCATTACCAAAATGAATAAAAAACGCAAATTTGGACATCCCTGTCATACACTTCTGTTGACACTGAATGGATGTATTAAGGTTTAGAATCACAGAACTATTTATATCTTTGTAAAACATGCAATTGACTTCGATACAATTTTCACCAAAACCAAAAAGTTTCAGAGACCAAACGAGAAATTAATGTTCAATTGTGTCAAAGGCTTTACAGAAGTCTATAAATAAAATAACAGCATCTGAGTCAACTGCATCTGAATAATCCATAATGTCCAAGACTAAACAAATGTTGGAGCTTATGTGAAGCCCCTTCATAAAGCCTGTTTGAGTCTAATTKATAATGGCATATATTCCTTTATTTAATCTTTTGGCATTAACCAGAAAAATCTATGTAATCAATATTGAGTAAATTTACAATGAGAGAGGGTTCTTCATCAGGCTTAAGAATCAGGTCCAGCTTCATAGTGGAAACTATTTCACAATTTACAATGCAATCTTGAAACAAAAAAAAAGAGTCTCTTCTAGTAACTCCCAAAAACTGCCTAAAAATTCAACTGACTGGTCATCAGGGCTGGTTGGCCATCAGGGCTGGGTGGCCATCAGGGCTGAGTTGGCCATCAGGGCTGAGTTGGCCATCAGGGCTGAGTTGGCCATCAGGGCTGAGTTGGCCATCAGGGCTGGTTAGCCATCAGGGCTGGTTGGCCATCAGGGCTGGTTGGCCATCAGGGCTGGGTGGCCATCAGGGCTGGTTGGCCATCAGGGCTGGGTGATTTCACATTTTTTCATTGAATTCAAAGCCTCTCTAATCTCCTCGACTGACACAAGTGATTCGCAAATTGAGTGGAATTAATCCTGAATCACAGGGACATAGTTCTGAATGTGGCGATTGTAGCTTTCATAACCATCTTTCTGAAATTGTGAGTTGTACAGGTTTTCATAAAAGGAATTGACAAAGACTGATATTTCAATGGGATCTTTGCATACATAATAAATCGTTAATTTTGAGTGCGGTTATATATATTTTTTTGTAGTTTATTTTCAAGAGCAAAGAAATAACTGGTTTCTTTCCCTTCTTCAATCTATTTAGCTCTTTATCTGAGAAAAGCACCCTTTGTCAGATCTGTGTAAAACTGTTCTAACTGTATTTGTAAAGATTTAAATTCAAACTCTTCTTCTTGATATAAAGTATCTTTCTTTAGAAGCCTGTCAAGATTGATCATTCAATTATTTTCTCTAAGGTGTGTCAGGTGCTTCAGCTCTTTGGCAAGTTTAATAATTTAACTCCCATTTACTTCCATGACCTAAATCTTCTCTCGCAAAATGATCTTTGGCTAACGATTTGATGATTCCATTGAATATAGGATTTTTAAGAAGTGTGTTGTTTAATTTCCAATATACTCAAATATCCTTAGATTTTTTTAACAGCTTGTAAATTCAGGGAAATCAAATAATGATCAGAAAAGGGAGCAAATTGATGATTTACTGTACATCTATAACAAATTGATGATTTACCATACATCTATAACAAATTGATGATTTACTGTACATCTATAACAAATGATGATTTACTGTACATCTGTAACAAATTGATGATTTACTGTTACATCTAATTGATGATTTACTGTACATCTATAATATTGATGATTTACTGTACATCTATAATATTGATGATTTACTGTACATTTGTAACAAATTGATGATGTACTGTACATCTATACAATTTATGATTTACTGTACATTGAGGAGAGTGCACAGTTATGAACTTTAAAAGTTAGTAATAAATCAATTAGGCACATTTGGGCAGTCTTGATACAATTTTTTAAAACAGAAATGCAATGGTTCATTGGATCAGTCTAAAACTTTGTACATACACTGCTCCCATCTAGTGGCCAAAATATAAATTGTGCCTGGTCTGGAATAATACATTATGGCCTTTCTCTTGCATTTCAAGGTTATCTTTTACCAGATCTAATGTGTTATATTCTCCTACATTCATTTCACATTTCCACAAACTTCAAAGTGTTTCCTTTCAAATCGTATCAATAATATGCATATCCTTGCTTCAGGTCCTGAGCTACATGCAGTTAGATTTGGGTATGTCATTTTAAGCGAACATTTGAAAAAAAGGGGTGGATCGTTAATTAACTATAAAGTGCTCAAATTCAACTTCTAGTTTAAAACCTTTGTCATTTCAGTGTAAAAATTGTAATTTCATTGTGTTTGACATGTGGCTGTGAATATTTATTATTTAGTTCTGTTTTGTAAGGACAGGGTCCCCAGAATGTGACTACAACCAACCCATCATCTAGCATCCCAGATGTGTCAGTTGATGGAGATACACAGTAAACAATGCTTTTTTCATCATCTGTAATGTGTATGAACCAAACTCACATGCTCCAAATAAGAACGTTTTTGCCCAACTTACAAGAAAATGACAGAATCTATGCAACAAATACTCAGAGGCTCTTCTAATTCTCTCAGGTGATTTTAACACTGTGGATTATCATCACAGCGGCTGGATAGTGTTTATTACTAGTGTGCTGGCTGTGGTTGCGTTTCAATGGAGAAAGAGGTAAAGATCCAGTAAATGTACGTTGTTTTGACAATCTTTTTTTGACAAAATTACATCTCGGTATACAACGTAAGTTGTAAATTGTACAGTATCCCCCCTGAGGTCACCCCCCCCCCTCCAGATAGTACTGTACATGTCATAAACCAGTCCCATGGCAAAATATGTAGAATAGTAGGACATTTGCTCTAAACCAGCAATATTTATCTTAGGCTCATGGCAAAATGTGTAAAATAGCATGAGGTTAGCTATAAAACGGAAATATTTTCTCTCTGCCCATTTAAAAAAAAAAAAATCTATCCCCCACAAAACGTTTTTAAAAAGCCCAAATGTATTTACTCTCAACTGAATTAAAGTCTGGTTTCTATAAACAATTGAACTGAACTGCAACGCCTGCTTAGTTTCACTTCAGCGTGTCTATGCGTCTCTGTTGTGATAGAATCGATCGTACACTCCCACTAGAGGGCAGCACTCCTACACCTCACGCTGTTGAAGCGATAGGTGCGCATTTTTGTCCCCACTTTTCGCCCCAAAGCATTCGCCCCAAAGCATGACTAGTGTTGGAACCATGACGTAAGGCTATTATTTCATACATTAAGAAAATACACATATTTCAGTTGTTGCCCAACACCCTTTCTTATGCACACTATTTGGTCCTGATTTGTAGACTCACAGATGGGCGGTGTTTTATCTGGTGCTGCTCTTTACAACCGTAATAGACAGTCTATGAAATAGATGGAAATACACGGACCATGAGAATACAGTGATCGGACTAGCTGCCAAAGGAACGCCCGCAAGCTACAACAGAGGTAAGCTTTTAATTATATTTTAAGATAAAGTTTCAGGATAGAAAGTGGCTTGTAGTGCCCAAAGTCGCTCTAAATATTAGGATACTACTTTGGATTTTTATATTCTGCATCATACACCAGTGAAATCTTTGTTTAAATGTTGATCCTTCATTGTTATTTGATCCATAGCTTATACTAGCTGTATTTGGCTGGGGTAACAGGTAACATATTGTATTACTAATATGGTCCACTTAAATGGTGGTCGGCTAATGATTTCCTTTAATCTTGTGACAACAACAATGTGGTAGCAACAATATATAGCCTATTTTTAGCCGAAAGAAAATAGTTTTCAGAGAGATGTGAGACGATTTCGTGCTCCCTTTTGCTCTGGTCAAGTTGACTAAGCAAAATGGGATTGTGTTCATAAGCTAGCAGTTTTTTTTTTTTTTACAATCATTATTTTAAAGAATGTCAAGTGGCTTAATCTTATTCAAGAAATTGAAACACAGCCTTTTGGGTATGACTCAAAACAGCCTTTATTTTCACTGTGGAATCAAGGTTTTTCTTTCAGGTGTGTTAGGCCTTATTCAATTGGATATTTAAAAAACAAGATGCTGGGTCAGAAGTTATCATTTACCCTCAATGGAGCAAGTGGAGACTCATTCTGCCAGAGAAAGGCAGCTGGCCTGTGTGTAATGGGCTTGGCCAGTCCATTGATGGTAGAATGAAGCCCTTCATTTTGCCTTCACATTTCTAAGGTTAAGTAACTGATCCTATGTTAACAGTTCAGAGGCAGATTTCCACACTGAATTAAGCCAGATTCATGGATGTGTGTGTTTGTTTCACCCTCTGTGTGTTCTCCTTATCTTTCATAGGAGACGTGTGTCAAGAGCAGGTGTAAGATGAGGCTTGTTTAAACCACTCAAACAGTGTTCAGATCTGTAAGGTAACATCCTTTCAGATGATTGTACAGAAACATGGTTATTAAAAACTATTTTAGTCCGTGGTGGCCTACCCTGGTCCTGGAAAGCTTTGAACTTTGACCCATGACTGTCTACTCTGCCCAATGCAGACTATGATGTGTGAGTCCTCCCTGGTGCGATGCCTGCAGCTGTGCGTGTCCTTACTGATGGTGGTCAGGTTGCAGGGTGAGTGGACATAGCACTAGACATATTAACACATTTGTATTTGTATTAGTAAGTTCACCACATGATTGTGGTTATGCACGTTTCCACCAAACAATATGTTGTGTACAGTGTTCGACATCTACAATGCCTTCAGAAAGGATTCATATCCCTTGGCTTATTCCACATGTTGCTTTGTTACAGCCCTAATGTATTCAAATAACATGTCTCATCCATCTACACTCAATACCCCATAATGACAAAACGGAAACATGTTTTTAGTCATTTACACACATTTATTGAAAATTAAATACAGAAATATCACATTTACATAAGTACACCACATGACCAAAAGTATGTGGACACTTGCTCATCGAACATCTCATTCCAAGGCCATGGGCATTGATATGGATGGAGTTGGTCTAACCTTTTCTGCTATAACAGCCTCCACTCTTTTAGGAAGACTTTCCACTAGATGTTGGAACATTGTGGCAGGGACTTGCTTCCATTCAGCCACAAGAGCATTAGTGAGGTCAGGCACTGATGTTGGGCGATTAGGTMTGGCTCGTAGTCGGCGTTCAAATTCATCCCAAAGGTGTTCAATGGGATTGAGGTCAGGGCTATGTGCAGGCCAGTCAAGTTCTTCCACACTAATCTCGACAATCCATTTCTGTATGGACCTTTCTGTGTGCATGGTGGCATTTTCATGCAGAAACAGGAAAGGGCCTTCCCCAAACTGTTGCCACAAAGTTGGAAGCACAGAATCGTCTAGAATGTTGTTGTATGCTATTACCGTTAAGATTTCCCTTCACTGCAACTAAGGGGCCTAGCCCGAACCATGAAAAACAATCCCAGACCATTATTCCTCCCTCACCAAACTTTACAGTTTGCACTATGGATTCAGGCAGGTAGCGTTCTCCTGGCATCCGCCAAACCCAGAGTCGTCTGTCGGAATGCCAGATGGTGAAGTGTGATTCATCACTCCAGAGAACGCATTTCCACTGTTCCACAGTCCAATGGAGGCGAGCTTTACACCACTCCAGCCGACGCTTGGCATTGCTCATGGTGATCTTAGGCTAGTGTGCGGCTACCCGGCAATAGAAACCCATTTCATGAAGCTCCCGATGAACAGTTCTTGTGCTGACGTTGTTTCCAGATGCAGTTTGGAACTCGGTAGTGAGTGTTGCAACCAGGACAGACGATTTTTACGTGCTGTGCGCTTCAGCACTCGGTGGTCCTGTTCTGTGAGCTTGTGTGGCTGACCACTTCGCGGCTGAGCCGTTTTTGCACCAAGACATTTCCATTTCACAATAACAGCACTTATGGTTGACCGGGGCAGCTCAAGCAGGGCAGAAATTTGACAATCTGTTGGAATTTGGCATCCTATGATGGTGCCACGTTGAAAGTCATTGAGCTCTTCAGTAAGGCCAATCTACTGCCAGTGTTTGTCTATGGAGATTGCTTTGCTGTGTGCTTAACCTGTCAGTAACGGGTGTGGCTGAAATAGTGGAAAGCAGACTGAACCAGGTTTTTCTCTAGGAAAATCCCTGTGCAAAACTCCCTAGTCCTTGCATATGACAAGAAAATATGGAGAGTGGAACTCAGTAATGTGTTGTATTGGATTTGTCTGAAACATAACACTTTCTGTTCAGAACAAAAAGTGAATTGCTTTGCCACATTTWTTTCCATATTAATGTAGTGCCTTGTTGCAAACAAGATGCATGTTTTGGAATATTTRAATTCTGTACAGGCTTCCGGTTTTTGTTCTGTCAATAAGATTAGTATTGTGGAGTAACTACAATACTGTTGATCCATTCTTAGTTTTCTCCTATCACAGCCATAAGCCTCATGGTGAAATCCCTGTGCGGTTTTCTTCCCCTCCGGGCAACTGAGTAAGGAAGGACTTTGTAATGACTGGGTGTACTGATACACCATCCAAAGTGTAATTGATCAATTCACCATGCTCAAACGGATATTCAATGTCTGTTTTTTTTTACCCATCCACCAATAGCTGCCCTCCTTTGTGAGGCATTGGAAAACCTCTCTGGTCTTTGTGGTTGAATCTGTGTTTGAAATTCACTTCTCGACTGAGGGGCCTTACTGTATGTATGTGTGGGGTAAAGAGATGAGGTAGTCATTCAAAAATCATGTTAAACACTATTATTACTCACAGAGTGAGTCCATGCAACTTATTGTGAGACTTTTACTCCTGAACATATTTAGGTTTCCAAAACAAAGGGGTTCAATACTTATTGACATATTAAATTCAGGCTGTAACACATCAAAATGTGGATTAAGTAATGGGCAGGTCAGTCAAACAATAAGTGCATGAGTTGTTTGGCTGATCTGTGATCCCTGTTGTCCCCTCCCCTATCCATGTCCCAGGCAAGGTAACAGCCCCTGAGCGCATGGAGGCCCCAGTGGAGCTCCCCTTCACTCTGACCTGCATGGTGTCTAAGGGGCGTGGGGACAGCCTGAAACAGGTGCGCTGGCTGGATGTCCAGAACAAGACTCTGTTGACCTACGAGCCCAGCCAGAAGGACAGCGTGAGCGGCCAGCAGCATGTAGAGCTGGCCCCCTCCCCCAAGGACACCTCAGCCATCACCATCCGCAGGGTGGGCTTCAGAGACGAGGGCTGCTACACCTGCATCTTTGACCTTTAYCCCTCAGGATCGCAGGAGGGACGCATCTGCCTCACCGTCACATGTGAATAAAGAAGAATGTTCAGATTTCCTCTTTGTCATTGCTGTGTTACTCTGTGATTGTAGTCTGAGCGTCACAGCTGAGTACATGGGCATGTCCCAATCATTGTTTTGTACTTCTCTCTTTCCTGCCCTCCTTCACTCCCTCCTTGCCAATCTTTGATCTTAGAAGAGTTAATACGTCAACAGAGGGATGGAGGAAAGGGGCAGAGGTTTTCTGTATTCAGATACAGTGGAAAATCCTGGACATAGGGGGTTTCTGGTCAGCAGCATGGGCACTCACATAACATTTAAAAGGGGCCTGTTGTTGATTCTGAACTCAAGTTATACTAAATTTTCTGCCCATCCTTTTGTTTGGTGCCTTTCTTTGTTCTCAGTGGACTCCGTGGTGCCTTGCTACCTATCTGGAGACTGATTCAGGAAAGGAGATACCTAGTCAGTTGCACAACTGAATGCATTTAACTGAAATGTGTCTTCTGCATTTAACCCAAACCCTCTGAATCAGGAAGTCACTCCTCTTTTGATAAACCTCTATACTATAGGGATGTACTCTGATGGATGTAGAGAGATGTCATGACTCCCATCCCCATGTGCTGTTGTCATATGTTCCCATATGTAGCATAGAAGCGGTGGGAGCAGACCCATGTATTTCTGACAGGTTCTGTGTGATCACAGTGGGGGGAGGAGGGCCGAGGAGGGGAGGGGAGGCTCATACTGGTAATCAGAAACTGCTGTTGCAGACAGAACGGTAGACGCACAGATAGCATAGTACGTGTGTGTGTGTCTATCTGTTTGTGTGAACATGTTGTTTTCCTCTCCTCCAGCCCGTGTGATTGCTGAGGGTAACAAGACAGTGATGAGTGGTAAGGCGGCAGTCCTGTCTTGCACCTATGGCCTGCCAGAGAAGGTGCAGAAGGTGCTGTGGAGACATACAGCAGAGCAGGGGGACTCCAGCGAAGTAGCCTCCTATGCCAAGCGCAGCGACCCCATGATCGAGCCGCCCTACCAGGAGAGGGCCTGGCTGACCSCCTCCCTTTCCCAYAGCCAGCTGTCCATCAGACCAGTCRGGGTCCAGGATGAGGGCTGCTACACCTGCGAGTACCACACCTACTCAGAGCGAACCAAGAGCGCTACCGTCTGCCTCACTGTCTTTGGTAGGAAAGGTTACTCTACATACACCTTCTTCACTGTCGTTGCCAGGGTAAAGCTAAACATCCTTCTCACTGTCTAATAGCGTCTACAGTAATGATAGTAACCTATAGTAATGATAGTAACTTATAGTAATGATGATTGAATATATTGGCAGCATACCCACCTTCAGGTGCTTGCGCTTTACACTGTGTTGAATGGGTTTAACTGTCGAGTGATGGGTAGTGCATGATGTTTGAATCCCCAGCATGATAGTTAACATGATACAGACCTGACTGTGCTGAACAAACCAGACTGGTGAATGCTCTCTTTCACTCCATAGAGAAGAGCTATCACTCCTCTGTTATAGTAATATACAGTGCAGACCCTAAAGTGAGGAATAATTCTGCTGTTGTGATTGGCTGATGGTGGTCGATATGTTGTCAAATATTAGGTTATAGCACTGGGAGTTTTTTTGGGGCGGTTGCTTCTGCATAGTTTCACCTAAGGAAGGGAGGGAGATTATTTGACAAATGTGTGTGTGTGTGTGTGTGTGCACGAGTGCGTGCTCTGACCTCTGTGTCCACTGACAGCGTTGACAGTCTTAAATGATGGACACTGTAGTAGTAACAGTGAAAGAGGCAGTTTAACAATATGCCGCTACTTCTATTTGATGACTACTGCTGCTACAGTATTCTGTAGCCCAGAGGTTCTCCCTGAACACTCATATGTTCGATGTAAGCTGGGACCTGAAGGCAGCTCCAAAGGGATTGAGGTGGAAAGGAGTGTATCAAATACTGAGCTGTTCTTGACATGTTTGTGGCTGAAAATTAGGTCCATCTGTGCTGTAAGGCTCTTCAGGGAAGAAGTACAGGTAACACCACACACACACACACACCACACACACACACACACACACACACACACACACACACACACACACACACACACACACACACACACACACACACACACACACACACACACAACACACACCACACACACACACACACACACCACATCACAGACACATAAATATACACACTAGTTCCAAATCAGTGTTTGATCATCATTAGTTTTCCGTCTGTTTGAAGTTGTAGTTAGTGGCGTTTGTGTGATTAAGTGAAACACAGACCCAGGCTGGTGGTGTGTCCATAGCAATAACAATGAATATAACGGACTTGGAAGCTCTAACCCTGGCAATTGACTGGTACTGGTACACACAGGCCTGGTATTGTGATGCAATAATTTCCATGTTATTTTGAAATGTTCTATCAACTGATGCTGGATTGCCATGGTAATGTAGAATGTTCATTAAAATGATGCTAACTGATGTGGCTCATGCAATGGAATGTATTTTTCGGAATGTCAGTTGAATTGACTCAACAAATCATAGCAAAGATTGAAGGGTACACTTCCTGATTTTACTTCCTGGCATGGGTACACTCAAAATGGCTGCCAGTCCACCCATTATACCATCATTGACTTGAATGGAGACGCCCTTTCTATTCATTCTTATTTCTATGGCTGTGTCTCACTGAGGGAGCACTGACAGAGAGTTTACATTAGCACTAAAGAATGGATCTATTAAAGGGAGAGAGGGGGTACTAAAGTGTGACACCCAAAGTCATGACTGTATTATTGTTTCAGGCAGACAGTGCTCCCTACTGTCTCATCAACACTCCCTCTCTCTCCCCTTTCCCCTTTCTCTCCTTCTTGCTTTCCCTCTCTCTGTCTTTTCCCTGTCAGCCCAGTCAAACAGCAAGGCATTTGTCTCAAATGGAACTTCCAGCGATTCCAACAGAAAAGCCTGTGCCATATCTCTCAATTTAATTCAATTCAATTCAATTTCAATTCAAGGGCTTTATTGGCATGGGAAACATATGTTAACATTGCCAAAGCAAGTGAAATAGATAATCAACAAAAGTGAAATAAATAATAAAATTAACAGTAAACAGTTCCAAAAGAATAAAGACATTTCAAATGTCATATTATGTCTATATACAGTGTTGTAATGATGTACAAAAGGGAAAATAAATAAACATAAACTTGGGTTGTATTTACAATGGTGTTTGTTCTTCACTGGTTGCCCTTTTCTTGTGGCAACAGGTCACAAATATTGCTGCTGTGATGGCATACTGTGGTATTTCATCAAGTGGATATGTGAGTTTATCAAACATTTTAGTTTTTTTTTCAAATTCTTTGGGGATGTGTGTAATCTGAGGGAAATATGTGTCTCTAATATGGTCATACATTTGGCAGGAAGTTARGAAGTACAGCTCAGTTTCCACATTTTGTGAGCAGTGTGCAYATWGCCTGTCTTCTCTTGAGAGCCAGGTTTGCCTATGGCGGCCTCTCTCAATAGCAAGGCTATGCTCACTGAGTCTGTACATACGGTAGTCAAAGTTTGGGTCAGTCACAGTGGTCAGGTATTCTGCCACTGTGTACTCTCAGTTTAGKGCCAAATGGCATTGTAATTTTAAATGATTTATACTTTTACTTTTACTTTCAATTCTTAAGTATATTTTAGCTATTACATTTACTTTTGATACTTAAGTATATTTAAAACAAAATACTTTTAGACTTTTACTGTGTGACTCACTTTTACTTCAGTAATTTTCTATTAATGTATCTTTACTTTTACTCAAGTAGGGAAAGGGGGATACCTAGTCAGTTGTACAACTGAATGCATTCAACTGAAATGTGTCTTCTGCATTTAACCCAACCCCTCTRAATCAGAGAGGAGCGTGGGGCTGCCATAATCGACATCCACGTCTTCAGCGCCCAGGGAACAGTGGGTTAACTGCCTTGCTCAGGGGCAGAACAACAGATTTTAACCTTGTCAGCTCGGGGATTCGATCCAGTAACCTTTCGGTTACTGGCCAAATGCTCTAACCACTAGGCTACCTGTCACCAAGTATGACAATTGGGTACTTTTTCCACCACTGATTAAACTGCTATCATTACCATCACACCTAMTACCCGTACCACTACTATTTGGAATAATAATCACAACAATAATAATAACAATAATGGTAATAACAATAATACTAATAACAATAATACTAATAATAATGAAGTTACTGCTTACTATGCAAATATTAGTCAGTGTTCCTCAGGCTATGGGAGGCAAATACATATTTGGCTGCAAGAGGAGCCGTTACTCATTCACCCATGAGTATTTTTTGTTTTTCCTCTGAGATTAATAAGTTACAATTTGGAATAAATGTAGTAATTTCTGTGAATAATGAATCTGATGGTGAGGAATATTTGACAGAGTAAAGGAGAAMGTGCATCTGTTTCTACCTCCCTTGTCGTGGAGTGACCACATACACACTCTTCTTTTTACGTCTGCCGGTTTCTATTGCCAATTGGTGGTCACTCAGCCTGTACTTGGTAAGGATCTGTCTCTGCTTCATATCTTTGACAGAGTAGAGATAATCAGCCAATTCATATTCTCTGTTCAGAGCCAGATTATAAGGGCACAAGGTGAGACCCAGATGCAGACATGGGAGGCAGATGGTTTGAGTCTTGATATTTTTTAAACAATCCAAAAGAGGTAGGCAAGAGAATGGTCGTGGACAGGCAAAAGGTCAAAACCAGTTTGGAGTCCAGGAGGTACAGAGTGGCAGGCAGGCTCGAGGTCAGGGCAGGCGGGTACAGAGTCCAGAAAACAGGCAAGCGTTAAAAACCAGGAGAACTTGCAAAAGAGAATAGAAGCAGGAGTACGGGAAAACTGCTGGTTGACTTGAAAGGCATACAAGATGAACTGGCACAGAGAGACAGGAAACACAGGGATATATACACCAGGGATAATAAGCGACACCTGGAGGGGTTGGAGATAATCACAAGACAGATGAAACAGATCTGGGTGTGACACAGATAGCAATTTAGTCAGCTTTGGGATTTTGTTAAATTTTTCCAATGTTGTAAATGTCAGTAGACAGCAGTATTGGTACATATCACAGTGCTATGTAGACAGCAGTATTGGTACATATCACAGTGCTATGTTAGTAGATAGCAGTCTTGGTACATATCACAGTGCTATGTTAGTAAGTAGCAGTCTTGGTACATATCACAGTGCTATGTTCAGTAGATAGCAGTCTTGGTACATATCACAGTGCTATGTCTTGTTGTCTGAATTCCTCCTGCGCTTGGTGGTTCATGTGGTTCAGTAGAAACGCCTGTTAAGACACTACTGCTGCTGTGCTATCAGGGCCAAATATCTGTGGCCAGCCAGATCAGTTCTCGCCAACACAAATGTTCTAAATTCCAATGAAAAACATTCCTACCACAGCTCTGAGAACAGACAATTGAAAACAGAGATGATTTGTTGCATATGGATCTCAAGTACAGTATCCACATAGTCACAAGATTCCTACTGTTGATAGTTTTTTCACATATTGATTTTATCTGTGACATCGATTCTCTGCCCAAATAAGTCGATTTTCTCTTGTGATCCAAGTCATCTTTTTTTTACCTTTATATAACTAGGCAAGTCAGTTAAAAACAAATTCGTATATACAATGAAGGCCTACTCTGGCCAAACCCTAACCCGGACGCCGCTGTGCGCCGCCCTATGGGACTCCCAATCACGGCCGGTTGTGATACAGCCTGGAATCAAACCAGGGTCTGTAGTAACGCCTCTAGCACTKAGATGCAGTGCCTTAGACCGCTGCACCACTTGGGAGTCACTATGCAGGACCAAGTCAGAGTTAAGTCAACCCACCTGAAAACACACTGATTCACTAAACCCAACATTGATCTTTGATTATCTCTGTGTCTTCCCCAGTACTGCCTAAACCCCAGGTGAGCTACAAGAACACATCTCCAGGGGTGATCGAGGCCAACTGTACAGCCGTGTCACGGCCCCCGGTGGAGATAGTGTGGAACGTGGAGAGGGACAACCGAACTATGGGTCCCCCTGTGACATCACAGCTGCAGCAGGGGGATGGGACCACCCTGGTCATCAGCACCCTCACTGTCCAATCAGGGCTGCTGAAGGACGTGTCCGTCAAATGCCTGGTCCACCATAAGGGTCTGGAGTCACCCATCGCTGTGTCTATGAACACCAAGAGTGAGTGAGACAAACACGAATGTGCACGCACACACAGACATATACACACGCACACACATTGGGAGGAGACAAATGTTTTACATTTATCTTGGCTCAGAGCTAACATTTTTCTATAAGTAGCCTGACCAAACCAAGACAAAGCCAAGAATACTGATCCCTGGGTGATGGATAAACATTAATGACTGACCTAAACACAGTGTTTAAGATTTGAGATCTATTTTTGTTGAAGTCATTGCCAAGTAGGGTTAATGAGTGTTCATGCCCAAATGGTCAAATCAGATATGTACATAATGAAATCCAAACTTAATCTGAACCAATCAACATATACTTTTAAAAAGTTATCTCCCTCTCTCTCTCTCACTGTCTCTCKTACTCTCTTTCACTCTCTCTCTAAATCTCTATCTTATTCTCCCTCTTACTGTCTCTAATTGTCTCTCTCTCCCTGTTTCTCTCAATCTCTCACTTTTTCTATTTTTCTCTGTCTGTCTCTGCTCTCCCTTTCTCTCTCTAGTTGGGACAGCTCTGACCATCTTAATCTCTGTGACCACTGTAGCTGCTCTGCTGGTCATATGTCTCTGCTTCTGCCTCTGGAAGTGTTTCCTGCGCAAAGAAGATGGTGAGTGTGTGTGTGTGTGTGTGCGTGCGTGCGTGCGTGCGTGCGTGCGTGTGTAAACACCCTCACAGCACAATAGTGATGGAAGAAACTGGGGTCATTCTGAGGTCATTATCACTTTCATTAATTGAGCGTTTGAGCACGTACAGTAGCCATGAAAACATCCTGGAATATAATGTTAGCCCAATGGTGTGTGTGTGTGCATGCGTGTGTTTGAGAAAGAGATATGGAATTATGCATCCTTTGAAAATATCAAACCTGTGGTTGCCATTTGTATAATTTAACGATGCCCTAAAGACAAAAGGACAATTGTTTTACATTGTTT
The DNA here is from genome assembly GCF_002910315.2 of Salvelinus sp. IW2-2015. NCBI lineage: Eukaryota > Metazoa > Chordata > Actinopteri > Salmoniformes > Salmonidae > Salvelinus > Salvelinus sp. IW2-2015. The sequence continues at coordinate 36,181,912 of NC_036839.1, read as the reverse complement.
GCTAAATTTAACCAGATACCCTCAGGGACCAAGGTGTATCCATTCCTGAATCTTAAAATTCACAGCCGTCACTTGTGTATGAGTGGGGGGAATCGAACACATGAAAAGAGAGCTCTCTGTCCTTGTATCTATCCATCTCTATGCTGACAGCTGTCTCCAGTCACTACAGAGGAATTACAAACATAAAACTTTGCAGCTGGCCAGATGGAGCTGTTTTTAGATGCTATAGTAGTTCTGCTGGTTCTCAGAATGGTATAGGGAACCAATACAAGACGCTACCACCCCAACTTCACATGGGGGGAATTGACAGTCAGCTTGCCTATTACCTGCACTCAACCTGCACTTTGCCTGTTGCCCTAACTTTGGCCTCTTTCTCTATGGACTATGGGGTCATTTAATCTTAGGGATAGCCCCCTATTTAAAATGTTAAAATGACATACCAAATCTAACTGCCTGTAGCTCAGGCCCTGAAGCAAGGATATGCATATTATTGGTACCCTTTGAAAGGAAACACTTTGAAGTTTGTGGAAATGTGAATTGAATGTAGGAGAATATAACACAATAGATCCTGCAGAAGAAAATACAAAGATAAAAAACAACGTTTTTTTCTACCACCATCTTTGAAATGCAAGRGAAAGGTCCCAGTTCTAGCCATCACTTTGGTTGTAATTCCGATGGTGTCCATAAGATGGAAGCAGTGTATGTGCAACGTTTCAGCTTTGTTTGACCCCGATTGGTGCTTATTTGACAAAGATACAGTCGATCAAATGAAGGTCGGCCGCGTCATCGGCTTGCCATGAAGGCGTCGCTTTCTGACCAAATTTGTTGTCCTATAGAATATACTACACCCCTAATGATATAGTGAAGTCTGGTTACGTTCTAGGATCTCTGAGGAATAAATACAAACATGATTTGCCTGGTTGAAACAACATTTAGGGTTAGATTTTCACAGATTCCTTTCTTTGCAATTTGAACGAGTGGAAATACAAAATCGATCGTGCATGCTTTATGGACCTTTTTTCAGAGGTGAATTTATCAAAACCTATCGCAGTGAAAAAAGTGTTTTGTTGTTAGGAGCTCTCCTCAAACAATAGCGGCATTTTTTCACAGTAATAGCTACTGTAAATTGGACAGTGCAGTTATATTATCAAGAATTTAAGCTTTCAGCCGATATAAGACACTTATATGTACCGACATTTGTTGTTTCTCTAAAATCTGCGATGGTGACAAAAGGCTCTGCATGATTTACAGCTGTTCCGTTGATGGGACGCCGATCCCTAATTAAAAGAACCTCTGTGTCATCGCTGGTTTCAGCATTGCTAGTGCTCTGTGCAGAATGGAGATGTTATACATAAAGGATCGTAAGGGATACAACAAATAAGAGTGTGCCCAAACTAGGGCTGTGGARGTCATGACATTTTGTCAGCCAGTGATTGTCAAGCAAATAACTGTCGGTCTCACGGTAATTGACCGTTAATTAACATAAACACGTTTAGCATCTCCTGGCTTCCACACACTGATGCAGACTGTTGAAACATCTACATTTTAAAAAGTCTAATAAATCCATGTAATATAGTCTACACTATCACAGTAAATCCATGATTTATTTTAGACAGGTCTAAAGAAACATGATATGAAGAAAATGTAGCCTATTTCAGAAGAACAGAATAGCATATTCTGAGGTGTCATTATTATTAGCAGGTAGCCTAGTGGTTAGAGAGTTGGGCCAGTAACCGAAAGGTTGCTAGAATGAATCTCCGAGCTGACAAGGTAAAAATCTGTCGTTCTGCCCCCGAACAAGGCAGTTAACCCACTGTTCATTGTAAATAAGAATTTGTTATTTTATTTATTTAACCTTTGTTTAACTAGGCAAGTCACTTAAGAATGAATTATTATTTACAATGACGGCCTAGGAACAGTGGGTTAACTGCCTTGTTCAGGGGCATACCGACAGATTTTTACCTTGTCAGCTCGGGGATTTACCCAACGCTCTAACCACTAGGCTACCTGCCGCCACTTCTTAACTGACTTGCCTAGTTAAATGAAGGTTAAAATATATCTATTTTTTAAATGTTACGCCCTGATCTGGCTATGCCATATGGCTGTGGGCTACACAGTTCATTTAGCAGACAAGATCTGCTTTGAAATCCATGGCATTATTTTTGATTATTTTATAGTATGAAGCATTCAATTGAACATAGCTGAATAAAATAGAAAGGATAATTTCTCCAAATGATTTGAAGGAGTGCGGATATTCTGTGTTGAGCGGCTAACAAGRAAACAGGTCCTCCTATATGCTTAATTTAGAGTTATTTATTTAACTTTAGTTATGATACAAACGTAAGGCTATATGTTTTGAATTTGTTATCAATTTTAAGGCTGAATGATGTGATTAATGATGATTTGAAAAAAGCATGAAAGGCATGAGCTCTGCTCTGTTTCTTGCACAGGCTGCACACACTTCATCAGTCTCCCATTCACAATTTGACAAGCACTTGATCATATTCTCACCCATCAGACTATTCTTAATTTAATCTGGTCTTTACATATAGAATTATTATTATTATTATTTGATTATTAAAATTTTGTTTGTACTTTTTACCTGTTTTTCTCCCCAATTGGTAGTTACAGTCTTGTCCCATCACTGCAACTCCCGTATGGACTTGGGAGAGGTGAAGGTCGAGAGCCATTCGTCCTCCGAAACACAACCCTGCCAAGCCGCACTGCTTCTTGACACACTGCTCGCTTAACCCGGAAGCCAGCCGCACCAATGTGTCGGAGAAAACACTGTAAAATTGGCAACCGAAGTCAGCTTGTAGGCGCACGGCCCGCCTCAAGGAGTCGCTAGAGCGCGATGGGACAAGAAAATCCCGGCCGGACAACTCCTCTCCTTACCCAGACAGCGCTGGCCCAATTGCGCGCCGCCTCATGGGTCTCCCAGTCACTGCAGTCACTGCCACCCGGATTGAACCCGGGGCTGTAATGACACCTCAAGCACTGCGATGCAGTGCCTTAGGCCGCTGCGCCACTTGGAAGGCCGGTGGAATCATTTTTTATTTCGAGTGGCCCACAATAGTGAATGGAAGTTACGTGCTGTTATGGTTTCAAGCACAGGCAGCGAGTCCATAAGGCTTGGGGAAGTTAAGATTTTCCTAAAGTAAATTGAATTGCCAAAATTATATAGCCTAATTAACATACTCCTGTCTATACAGAAATATATACAATAATTCTAAATAGACTACTAAATCATGATTTGGCCACAGAGGATATTTACCTTTTTTTTTTTTTTAAACAAGTTGTGGATAATTTTTTATCGTATTGCCTACAGTCTGAAGGAAAGGCAGCATGCGCAATTTGGGCAGATTGTTCTTGAGTTGCCACTGTCTGTCAAAAGTAGAGAGGCCAAGCCAGGCATGTCGCAATATTTAAAAAAAAACATTGCAGGAAAACATTGTTTAGAAAGGAAAGGGTTGATGCTGTAAAGAGAAGACAATGAAAATACTAATCTGTCTTTTAGTTATCAAAAAGGTGACTTTTGTCAATATATTAGGCTCTATTTACTCTCAGATTCCAAAATGCTAATTAGCATCAAAGTAGACATCATGCAAAACTACAAATCCGTGCAAGCTCCTGCACATCATCTCCAGCTGACACCTTTACTAACAGGTATTGTGTCAATTTAAAACTTGCACAAGACAGTTCACAGAATTGTCAATTTAAAGAAATGTATCTAATTTATGAATTACTACATTTAACTAATATTCGATACTTAATCCAGAGATACTTACCTTTTCCTCAATTTGGCATTCTCGTCCAGATCATAATGGCATTTGTATTTCTTTATGATAGCCACACTAGCAGCTAAATATCATTTCATTTTGGGGGGTAAATACAGGGAAATATATTTCTAAAAGTCACCTTGTCCTAAAGAGATTCAAAACTTCACGCCAGGGTGTATTCTTTCTCTGTCTGTTTCTTTCTTTCTCTCTTTCACTCTCTCTCTCGCTCCTCTGCACAGACGGAGTCTGAAAGGAGGAAGTGATATTCAGCCAATCAGAGACTGTTCTTCAACATTCTGCTGCACCTTCAGAAGTGAAGCAAGGCCCACCTCAAGAAGAGGACACACAATACAATCCATCATGACCAACATCACAGGGTCACTGAGAATATGAATCCATCCACTCAAAACACCAATTGTTTAGTCACAATGGCTTGTGACTAAAGAGTTTCATAGTAGAGAGTTTCATAGTAGGAGTGCTGATATGCGATCAGATTTCCCTTTCAGATCATAATAAATAAGATTACATGGACAGTCACATACCTGATCCTAGGTCAGCACTCCTACTCTGAGACTCTTTGAATACGGCCCAGAATAATCACAACACATCCTAACAGATCTRAACCTAACCTTGTCCTCTGATAACCCCAATCAGCATCAATATATATATCATGTGATGCTGACTAATTATTTTATTCTTGTAACTGCCTTGGTTTCTTTGTGTTATTATAAAGTATGTTCCCGAGATGAAAGGGACTATGTCTGTGGGGAAATCATGAAAACTCTGAATGAGAAGTGAAAATACCTTAGTCTACCATGGTATTACAGTATTCAATGGCTTGTGATACACTAAATGCAGAAGAGATGAGTAGTTATTGTATGGAATTTACAAACTTTAAAGTCCCATATTAGACCACTGTAATGCAGCTTCTGTGGAGGACCTACCCTTTTGAACCCCCCAGAATGCACTCTATTTTCATTCTATTCTCAGTGTTTCATGGGACAGCCTGCTTTGCCAAGTTATTTTCCAATTAAGTGTACATAATGTGTATGCGACTGACAGTATTTAGCTAAGCGTGATTTCTTTCTGGAACCTCCTACAGATGTAGGATCTTAATTTGATCACCATGTGGAGGGAGAATTTTCCTGCAGGAGATTTTCCTGCAAAGTAGTGTATTTGAGGCTTAAAAAGGCTTCTAAAGTTTGTAATTTCCACTTTGAAATTCCAGACTTGATTTTCCCTTATGAAAAATTGGTAACACTTTATTTGACACCCAGTGTCATAACAAGTTAGAATGCCGTCATAACCATGTCATAATATGTCATAATAACTGACATAACTTGTCAAAATCTGTCATAATATTGCCATAACACTGTCATGACCAGTATATTTACACATGTTGTGACATACAGTATATTGCGTTATTTTATGGCTGGTTGTGACATCTACACAAATTTGTTTTTTCTTTCGTTTAAAAGTTTGTTTCTTCAATAGTTTCTGGATGTTGTAATGAATTCTTTACAGGCATCATATTTTAAATAGCTTGACCATCCTGTGTCACTTTACTTGGACTAAGAAAATACACTTTATGACACTGTCAAGAAGCATTATGACCATCATAATGCCAGATAGGCCTATCACGTACATGCCCTTATGTCAGTCATTAGTCAAAAGGAGGGAGTCTTGTCCTGCTCTTAAAATCTGCTCCTGCATTCATCCCAGTCATCAGCAACAGAGCATTGGAGTAGGTGCATGTCTGACATCAGTGTCTGCGTAATTACAATGATCATTTAATATGGTCAATAAATACAAAAATCTATAACATAAACATAGTGTTGASATGAAGTGTTTGCCCTCTGTGGTAGGTGTTGTGGGGTTTGACACTCTTATGTAGGTGTCATAACCAGCCATATAATAACGCAATATATGTCACAACAGATCTAAATATATGTATCGTGACAGTGATATGACCATATTATAACAGGTTATGACAAGTTATTTAAACTGTTATGACATATTATGGCATGATTATGACCGTGTCATAACGTGTTATGACGCTGAGTGTCAAGTAAAGCGCTACTGAAAAATGGATCAACCCCTACAAAAATGTTATATCCCACCCAATACTTCACATTTACTGTTGCTGCAGGATTCTTTTCCTGCTGTATCAAACTGGCTCAATTCAAAATCCTACATCTGTTGCATGCTGGCAGTGATAAAGCTATCTGTAAGGGTTCAACCGCAGGTCTCAGACATAGACCACTTACTCAGAACTCTAGCAGAGTTGGCGAGAGGGTGGTGGAATTTATGGTCAGATAGAAATATTTTATAAAATGATACCATTAATGGCATTTTTATCATGGGGAGAGGGTGAAAAACTGTAGTTATGAGTTGTTTGTGAGTGTGTGTGTTTTCAGATTCCATGGTCAGATGGTTTAATGTGATTCCCAGTAGAAGACGTGTATGAATATGTGCAATGGCTTTCCTTTTTAATCATTGCCACCAAGGAGTGTCCAGGCCATCAGTATTATCAGGTCTCTGCAGATTTAAGCTTCGTGAAATGCTGACCCGATTTACTTCATCTGTATAAGCATCAGATAGCAGTCAAGGTTAATTGCCTTTTTAGGAGAAAACTGTCATGGTTTGCTATCATAATGCATCTTCTGTGCTACTTCTCTAATTGCGTCATCATACACATCACTTTACTTAGAGGTTTTTTCCCAGTATGTACATTGACTGCTGTGATATGTGATGTAACCATTGAATATGTGTGTGGAGGGCTCTTACCAGATAACATGTGTTTCATAATGTGCCTTCTTCCAGAGTCACTTCACATGCTGAAAAAGCAACTAACCACATTAAAGGTCAACACAGTATGAAGGAAGATGCTGTCACTTGAAAATGTACTGTGTGATGATGATGTGATGAAATGTAAGATAAAAACATTTAGAAAAAGGTCTAGTGTATTACTGGTTGCTAAATAATTGACACTTAATACTGAACATTGAAAGTTGACGAAGCAAAACTGAGGTTTTTGAGTTTGTATCCCAGGAATGGAATTCTGTGGCCAGTCTCTGTACACCTGGATTGACTTTAAAGAGAGAGGGGGGAAAGGTGGAATTATTCTCCTCTTGGCTGTTGTCCATATCTGGCTTCCATATGCACTTTGTTCCAAGTCTGTTTTATCCTGAGCTGTACTCAGGAAAGGTCAACAAAATCATTCTTCGCTGCCTTCATATGTAATCCTCTATGACTCAGTCCCACAATTTCCAACACAATGAGGGACATCACTAGTCTCTGGTGATGTATTGGAATTGAGTTGAGCTGCATATGATCATGTAACCTTAACTTGCACACATTTTAAATTGTGAGGTTCAAACTACTGTAACATGTTTCCAACCCGACAATAACTGAGACCAAATGTGTCACTGTATGTTCCACTTGATCACAATCATGCCACCACCAACATAACATCACAGTTACGCAAAAGATTACCGTCATCTTCATATAGCCATAGAGAAACAGTGATCTTCATTACAGCCATAGAGAAACAGTGATCTTCATATAGCCATAGAGAAACAGTGATCTTCATACAGCCATAGAGAAAAACAGTATCTTCATTACAGCCAAGAGAAACAGTGATCTTCATACACATAGAGAAACAGTGATCTTCATAAGCCATAGAGAAACAGTGATCTTTCATACACCATAGAGAAACAGTGATTTTCATACAGCCATAGAGAAACAGTGATCTTCATATAGACCATAGAGAAACAGTCATCTTCATATAGCCATAGAGAAACAGTGATCTTCATACAGCCATAGAGAAACAGTGATCTTCATACAGCCATAGAGAAAACAGTGATCTTCATACAGCCATAGAGAAACAGTCATCTTCATATAGCCATAGAGAAACAGTGATCTTCATATAGCCATAGAGAAACAGTCATTTTCATTCATGTTACTTTTAAATGACATTTCCATAGTCTCTGAAGAGGGAGAACATATTCTATTTGCAGTGACTCACTGTTTGGGTTACAGTATATAGTGGGCTCAACATTTTACATAACCATGGAATGCCCCCAACCTGTAGCCAGCACACGCATGCAAACACATTACCAGTAGCCCAGCACACGCGTGCTAGCATATTAACCTGTAGCCAGCACACGCGTGCTAACATATTAATCTGTAGCAGCAACGCGTGCTAACATATTAACCTGTAGCCAGCACACGCCTGCTAACATATTAACCTGTAGCCAGCACACGCGTGCTAACACACTAACCTTGCAGCCAGCACACGCGTGCTAGCAATTAACCTGTAGCCAGCACACGTGTGCTAGCTAACATATTAACCGTAGCCAGCACACGCGTGCTAACATTTACAACCTGTAGCCAGCACACGCGTGCGAACAATTAACCTGTAGCAGCACACGCGTGCTAACATATAACTGTAGCCAACAACTGCTATACACATTAACCTGTAGCACGCACACGCGTGCTAGCAATTAACCTGTAGCCAGCACACCGCGTGCTAAAACATTGATTAACCTGTAGCCAGCACACCGCGTGCTAAACATTAACTGTAGCCAGCACACGCGTGCTAGACGATTATTAGAGACAGTGCTAACATAAAGTAGCCAGCACACGTGGTGCCTAACATATTAACCCAGTCAGCCAGCACACGCTGTGCTAACATATTAACTTGTAGCCAGCACCACCCGTTGCTAACAATTAACCTGTAGCCAGCACACGCGCGCTAACATATTAACTCGTAGCCAGCACACGCGTGCTAAGCACAATTAACCCTGTAGCCAGCACACGGCTGCTAACACATTAACCGTAGCCAGCACACGCTGCTAGCATATTATCCGTTAGCCAGCACACGCGTGCTAACATATTAACCGTTACCAGCACACCGCGTGCTAACACATGAACTTGTTCATGTACCATATATATCACTTACTGAGTGAGTCACAAGCAGACCCCCCCCCCCCCCACACACACACACAAACACACACACACAGAGTCATA
>NC_036839.1:36126434-36173077 GCF_002910315.2 Salvelinus sp. IW2-2015 | reverse complement strand
TTTGTAGCGGGTACCCGAGCTTTGGAGAATAACACACACACCACACACACACACACAACACCATGCCAAGCACAACACCACACACACAAGCCACACATCCGATCACATGCGGCGACACGCCAGCAACCCACCACACCACACACACACCACACACACACCACACACACCACACCAGCTGCAAAATAGCAGCTCAATCCTGTAAGGGCAGCTCTGCCAGTGAAAGGCTGTGTTAAAGTGTGTTCTATAGCCTCTGTGTCACAAACACTGCCTCGTGGACTTCCCTCTGTGACTGCCCTTTGTGACTGCCCTCTGTGACTGCGCCTTAGTGACTGGCCTTTGTGACTGCCCTCTGTGACTTCCCCTCTGTGACTCCCTCCTGTGACTGCCTGGTCGTGTGGGACTGTGTTTCTCAGTTGGCTGGGTGTGCAGTAGAACCGATTATTGTTCTGAAAATTGAATTTTTTTCTTATGGAGAGATCAGATCACTAAGTTTCCCACAACAGTTTTTAGCCATGGCCAGTGAATGTGTTTGTGTTGTCTTCAGAACTAAATCCACAACCTGTTCCATTTCTTATGCCAGCATTGGTAGCCTCAAAGAGGAATAGATGCTTTCTCTATCAATATCCATTTGGTTTGATCATGAAATAGTACTGGAATCTGTTCATCTATTCTCACGACGTTTGCGCCCCAAACCCCCCCTCCCAGTGACACACCCAGTTTCCCCTCATACTTAATGAGACTGAGTGGTAAGTGTGTTCTTTAAGGGTTTGATTTTTTCGACCAATCCACAGTCATACCCCTCTTACACACTGTCTCACACCCTGTCATACAGGTTTCTTCGGGACTGTAGCGTCAATGAGAGTTCACCGATGGGTATCTGTTATGTACCTCAATCTGGATGTATTCTGCCATTGTCCTCTCTCAACACCCATTCTACCCCCCTCCACCTCTAACCACCCCTCCATCCATCTACACCGCCCTCCATCCATCTACCACCCGCCATCCATTTACCACCCTCCAGCTCCACACGACCCCTCCATCCATCTACCACCCCTCCATCCCAATCTACCACCCCTCCACCCATCTACCACCCCCCACCCACTACCACCCCTCCATCCATCTACCACCCCTCCACCATTCTACCACCCCTCCATTCCATCTACCCACCCCTCCCATTCTACCACCCCTCCATCCATCTACCACCCCTCCATCCCACTACCACCCCTCCAATCCATTCTACCACCCCTCCATCCATCTGCCCACCCCTCCACCCATGCTACACCCCTCTACCCATCTACCACCCCTCCATCCATCTACCATCCATCCAATCCATCCATCTACCACCCCTCCATCCATCTACACCCCTCCACCCATCTACCACCCCCTCATCCCCATCCTTACACCCCTCCCATCCATCTTACCACCCCTCCATCCATCTACCACCCCTCCATCTTACCACCCATCCATCCAGCTACCACCCCTCCATCCATCTACCATCCAATTCCATCCAGTCCATCTACCACCCCCTCCATCCCATCTACCACCCCCTCCACCCATCTACCACCCTCCATCCCATCTACCACCCCTCCACCCATCTACCCCCTCCCATCCATCTAACCACCCCTCCCATCTACCACCCCTCATCCATCTTACCACCGATCCATCCATCTACCACCCCTCCATCCCCATCTTACCACCCTCCATCATTCTACCCACCCCTCCATCCATCTACCACCCCTCCAATCCATCTACCACCCCTCCACCCATCTACCACCCCTCCATCCATCTACCCACCCTCCATCCATCTACCACCCCTCCAATCCATCTACCACCCATCCATCCATCTAACCACCCCTCCATCCATCTACCACCCCTCTACCACCCCTCCATCCATTCTACCACCCCTCCATCCATCTAACCACCCCTCCATCCATCTACCACCCCTCCATCCATCTACCACCCCTCCACCCATCTACCACCCCTCCATCCATCTACCACCCCTCCATCCATCTAACCCACCCCTCCATCTTACCACCCCTCCATCCATTACCCACCCCTCCATCCATCTACCACCCCTCCATCCATCTACCACCCCTCCATCCATCTGCCACCCCTCCACCCATCTACCACCCCCTACCATCTTACCACCCCTCCATCCATCTACCCTCCATCCATCCATCCATCTACCACCCCCTCCATCCATCTACCCACCCCGTCCACCCCATCTACACCCCTCCATCCATAATGACCACCCCTCCATCCATCTACCACCCCTCCATCCATCTACCACCCCTCCATCTACCCACCCATTCCATCCATCTACACCCCTCCATCCCACTACCATCCCATCCATTCCATCCATCTACCACCCCTTCCATCCATCTACCACCCCTCCACCCATCTACCACCCCTCCATCCATCTACCACCCCTCCACCATCTTACCACCCCTCCTCATCCATCTACCACCCCTCCATTCTACCACCCCTTCCATCCATCTGACCACCCAATCCATCCATCTACCACCCTTAACCATCACAATCTACACCCTCCATCATCTACCACCCTCCATCCATTACCACCCTCCTCATCTACCACTCCTCACCATTCTACCACCCTCAAACACCATCTACACCCCTCCATATCCATCTACACAACCTCCATCCATCTACCACCCATCGACATTACCACCCCCTCCATCCATCTACCCATCCGGCCTTCACCACTACCCTCCATCTCATCTCCACCCCTCCTCCATCTACCACCCCTCATACCATATCTACCACCCCTCATCCATTCTACACTCCCCTACCATCGCCCATCTACCATCCTCCAATCTACGCACCTCCATCCATGCCATCTCTACCCACCCCCCAACTCCTCTATCACCGCCTTCACCAATCTACCACCCCTCCATCCATCCTACCACCTCACCTTACCTCATCATCTACCCACCCCTCCATCCATTTCTACCCCACCCCTCCATCCATCTACCACCCCTCCATCCATCTACCACCCTCCCATCCATCTACCACCTCCATCCATACCACCCCTCCACCCATCTACCCAACCCCTCCATCCATCTACCCCTCCATCCATTCTACCCACCCCTCCACTCCATCTACCACCCCTCCAGTCTTGACCACCCTCCATCCATCTACCACCCCTCCATCCCATCTGAACCCACCCCTCCATCATCTACCACCCCTCCAATCCATCTACCACCCCCTCCATCATCCACCCCCTCATCCATCTACCACCCCTCCAATCTTACCACCCCTGCCATCATCTACCACCCCTCCACCATCTACACCCCTCCATCCCATCTACCACCCCCTCATCCATCTACCAACCCCTCCACCCATCGACCACCCCTCCACCCATCTATCACCCCTCCATCCCATCCACACCTCCATCCATCCCACACTTCCATCCATCCATCCACATTCTCCACCCATCTACCACCCCTCCATCCAGTACTACCACCCCTCCATCATCCACCACCCTCCATCCATCTACCACCCCTCCATCCCATCCACACTCCCATCCATCTACCACCCTTCCCATCCATCCACACCCTCCATCCATCTTACCACCCCTCCAATCCATCCACACCTCATCCATCTACCACCCCTTCCATCGCATCCACACCTCCATCCTTCACTCCATCCATCTACCACCCCTCCCATGCCATCCACACCTCCATCATCCACCGCCTCCATCATACCAACACCTCCCATCCATGCACCCCTCCATCCATCCACACCTTCCATTTCCATCCACCCCTCCATCCATCCACCACCTCCAATCCACACCTCCCTCCCTGCCCTTCTTTCCTCAGATGGCGTTGTTTTGGCCACCCCTCTGGCGGTGAACGAGTGGCTTTGTCTCTAAATGCAACATAATTGGCCACTGGGTAGTGTCCGCCAGGGCTGCAGCTAAGGCCAACGAGCAGAAGTTGAGATTGTGTGGGCTGAGTTGTGTGTGTGTGTGTGTGGTGTGTGTGTGGTGTGTGGTGTGTGTGTGTGTGTGTGTGTGTGGTGTGTGTGTGTGTGTGTGTGTGTGTGTTGTGTGTGTGGTGTGTGTGTGGTGTTGGGTGTGTGTGTTGGTGGGGTGTGTGTGTGTATTACAAGGACAGAGGGCAGTGTGTGTGGGTGTTGATGACAGACATCCATAGTAGGAAGAGAAATTCATTTAACCAATCTTGAAGGGAGATGGAGTTCATTACGGACCCTTGTATTCATGGCGTGTTTCAATAACTATAAATGGCTCAAAGTTATAATGTATGTCCCTCATGGTACAGTTGTTTAAGGTTTACAGCTTTTGATCTATTGCATTAGAAAGTATGATGGTGGAGGCTGATGTGTAGATAACAACAAGACGCCGCACAATGGGGGGGGCAGTAGCTGACAGTATACACAGATCAAGGTACAGTACCGTGGGTTGCTCTCAAAAAACATCTAGGTTTACTGGTATTTACGGCTCAAATGCATTTGATATAGGCTAATAAAAAGCTCATTACACTGATAAGAATGGGACCTCTCCTGAGTTGTTAGGGCTAATGGTATGTGTCAGCAATTATGAAAAATTTAATGGCATAATTAGGCCTGAGAGTTTGTATATTTTGGTGTCCCCAATAATGTTTTACAAGTCAATCAGAAACAAGACAACTTGGCATTGGTTCGGACATGGCAGGATCATTTGCGAAGTGCATCATCTCTGGAGCCATTTTCTCTGAATAAACATTATCAGGTTTCACTCTGAATAAACATAATTCTCTGGCATAGAGTTTTCACTCTGATAAACATAAATGCTCTCTGAGGCATAGAGTTTACTCTGAATAACATATCTCTCTGAGCATTATAGTTTCACCTCTGAATAACATTATTCTCGATTGAGCATAGAGTTTCTCTCTGAAACATTATCTCTCTGGCATAGATTTCTCTCTGAATAAACAATTATCTCTCTGAGCAAGAGTTTCTCTCTGAATAACATTATCTCTCTGAGCATAGAGTTCTCTCTGAATAAACACACTTTCTGAATAAACAATATTTTTGAGCATAGAGTTTCTCTCTGAATAAACATCATCTCTCAGACCATAGAGTTTCACTCTGTGTTGGCATGTGTGCTGTCCTAGCACTTCCTGTGCATGTGTTTTTTAAACCACAAGCACACAGCTTGTGCAGGATAGGGTCTGTATCTGGGGCACCAAAGAAACACCCAGTACTTTACAGTAACCACTCACTCACTCAGGATTTTACCAGAACACATATAGAAGCAGTGGTAGGGACCAAAGACATTACAGTAAGACAAGACCAAAGCTTCATTCTGCACTCTCAAAAACTAACCATTCGTGCTTCATATGGTAATCCTCTATGACTCAGTCACAATTTCCAACACAATGAGGGACATCACTAGTCTCTGGTGATGTATTGTAATTGAGTTGAGCTGCATAGTGATCATGTAACCTTAACTTGCACCATTTTAATTGTGAGGTTTCAAACTACTGAACATGTTTCCAACCCGACAATAACTGAGACTAAATGTGTCACTGTATGTTCCACTTGATCACAATCATGCCACCACAACATAACATCACAGTTACGCAAGAAGTATTACCGTCATCTTCATATAGCCATAGAGAAACAGTGATCTTCATAAGCATAGAGAACAGTGACTTCATAAGCCATAGAGAAACAGTGATCTTCATAAAGCCATAGAAAACAGTGATCTTCATACAGCCATAGAGAAACAGTGATCTTCATTAACAGCATAGAGAAAACAGTGATCTTCATCAAGCCATAGAGAAACAGTGATTTCATACAGCCATAGAGAAACAGTGATTTTCATACAGCCATAGAGAAACAGTGATCTTCATATAGCCATAGAGAACAGTCATCTTCATAAGCCATAGAGAAACAGTGATCTTCATACAGCCATAGAGAAACAGTGATCTTCATACAGCCATAGAGAAACAGTGATCTTCATACAGCCATAGAGAAACAGTCATCTTCATATAGCCATAGAGAAACAGTGATCTTCATATAGCCATAAGAGAAAACAGTCATTTTCATTCATGTTACATTTTAAATGACATTTCCATAGTCTCTGAAAGAGGGGAAACATATCTCTCTCTTTTTTTTTTTTATAAAATGTTAGGTATGAGTCATTTCCCACTTTTATATCCTCACTTATAATCACCAAAATAGCTAATGGGTTTTATCATTAAAATATACTCTAAATAAAAACCAAAAGTATGTGGACACCTCCTCGTTGAACATCTCATCCCAAAATCATAATATTGAGTTGGTCAACCTTTTGCTGCTATAACAGCCTCCACTCTTCTGGGAAGGCTTTCCACTAGATGTTGGGACATTGCTGCTGCGACTTTGCTGACCCGGACCATTAAAAACAGCCCCAAAACCAGATTCGTCCATCGGACTGCCAGATGATGATACGTGATTCATCACTCTAGAGAACACGTTTCCACTGCTCCAGAGTCCAATGGCGGGGAGCTTTACATCACTTCAGCCAACACTTGACATTGCGCATGGTGATCTTAGGCTTGTGTACAGCTCATGAATCTCTCGACGAACAGCTGACATTGCTTTGAGAGGCAGTTTGGTACTCGGAAGTGAGTGTTGCAACCGAGGACAGACGATTTTTACAAGCTGCGCGCTTCAGCACTCGGCGGTCCTGTTCTGTGCAATTTTTTTGCTCCTAGACGTTTCACTTAACAATACCATCACTTAAAGTTGACCTGGGAAGCTCTAGCAGGGCAGAAATTTGACAAAGTAACTTGTTGGAAAGGTGCCATTCTATGACGATGCCATGTTGAAAGTCACTGAGCTCTTCAGTAAGGCCATTCTACTGCCAATTTGTGTCTATGGAGATTGAATGGCTGTGTGCTCAATTTTATACACCTGTCAGCAACGATTGTGGCTGAAATAGCCAAATCCACTCATTTGAATGGGTGTCCACATACCTTTGTATATATCATGTATTTCTTGATAGTAATTAACAAATGATGATTTTCCATCTTCTCCATTATGTGTGAATATCTTGAAGTGAGAGTTACCGACACCTTTGCTCCTCTAGCTCTGCGGTGTGATGTGAAGGATGTTCACTCAGAAGCACATACTCTCTAGTTCTAACACCTCTCAGTCACACTCCACCTTTACATCTTCTTCTCTGAAACACTGCTGCACTGCGGTTAACACATTGCTCACCGTTGCAATTACACCAGGAAGTGTGTGTCATTGAGTGCGTGAAAATTATATAAAGTGCCCCCAAAAAATATAATATGAAAACAGATCCCTCGATGAGGCAAATTTTCATAAACAAAAATGTTCAGCTTTCCTCTTCCTCTGTGTGAAAACAACCATCAAAGAACACAACTGACAGCACTGTACTGTTATGGTCTGGCTGAGGTCTCTCTCAGAGCTTAGTAGACCCGTATGGCTGCGTACTCAGAGAACGCATCCTGCGGGGTTGGAATACGGGCTGATCTCAGGGACCCCCTGGTGGTCTCGTGGTTCAGGGAAGCATACACAAGGTGGCTTGACACTTGACCTCCTGCTCTGATGTTGGAGGATGGTAGAGCTCCATTTTTCCCGTTGATGCGGTTACAGTAGAGACCGTTGTCATAGAGATTGGCAGGCTGTACGGGGTTTGGGGTGGATGGTGATGATGGAAAGGTTCCCTCATGGTTGAAGGAGAGGTCTGGACATGGTGCTGTCAGTGTGGACATGTCCTGTGTCATAAACAMAGGAAGAGACATTTAGACCAGGGATGGGCATCTGGCGGCCCCCTTTTGAAGACCCGTGGATCAATCCTTCCTCCCCAAAATATCATTCATATTATTGTTATTATTGTTTTTGGAGGAAGAAAATTCAGTCGGGGTCTCAACTTACTGTTGACAGTTAGAATAGTAGAATACACAAGATGTAGATTCAAAATGTGGTCGTGCATCAGCAGTTTTTCTCTTGTTATGTCAGTCACTGACAGTACCTCAATAAGCCCATGTCAGCTCAAATGTTTTAGATTGGTAAATTAGTCGAGCCAGCTATCTAAACTTCTATTAGTCATGATCGAATTACTGATATCATATTAAAACGGCAAAACAAAATGTGTAGAATTACAGGAATCTAGCTGTAAAACTGCTAAACTTTCTCTCTGCTCCATGGCAAAATTAGTTAAATTGCATCAAAAGTTGTTATAAAATTGCGAAATCTTCTCTCCGCACCATGGTAAAATGTGCAGAATTGCAGCAAACTTGCTTTAAAACTGCTCAATTTTCTCTAAGCCCCATGGCAAAATGTGTATAATTGCACTTAGGTCCCTCAAAAGGCTAGTGTGTGGATGTGTATGGATGTGGGTACGAAGACCTACAAAACACTGCGACTTACGGGTTCACACCCACCCCCATCAAAGTTGCCCATCTCTGACTTAGACAGAGGCATTTAGACATGGCAGCATAGCAATGCTACCCTTTATTACGTTTAGCCTTCACGTGCAAGTAGGTGTACTGAGGACCAGTATTGTCATGTTAACAGATGACATCTTGGTTAATTATGAGATGCTGTAAGAAATAACATTATTTTATTGCTTTACCTGCTTCTTTGTTCTATTTCCGGTTGACCTGCTTGGTCCTGAAAAAGATATCCATTGTAGAAATGTAACATTTTAATTTGTTCATTATTTCAACCTTGTAAAAAACATACATTTTCAGTATTAAATCAATAGCGTTACTCACCTTTATATGCATGTAGACAGAAGAAGGAAAATGCTGTCACAATGACCACCAGGACTACTATTCCCACACAGATGAAAACATAAGGCATAAAGCTTGGATCATTCCTATCAGGCTTTGCATTCTGTGAGTCATCTGTTAGAGTAGTAAGAGAGGTCTTAACGCCAGACACAGTTGTCACATAGGCCTACTAGTTCATGTAATGTGACTGAATGCCTGGTAAAATGCATTATACATTGTCTTACTTGTGTTGTGGTCTGCTGTGCTTGTAATCTCCAGGTTGCTATCTATAGAAAGAAGTTTGCATAAGGAGATTAGCCATCTGGCAATTCTGGCAAATGCCAAATGGGCTAGGCCATCGTKTTGTCGGTGGTCTGGTCGAAATCGACAAATGTATTTTTGGGGGGGGAACAAAAAACTAAAAAGGGGCACGGCCAGTGGCCGATGGGCCTGTATATTATTATGTTATCATAATAATATATTTGAGCATTTGCCTGATCAGTGGGCTGAGCTGAGGTCACACAAAAATTCACATTCAAAGTCAAATGCACATCAGCAACGAGACCGGCTCAGACTGTCATCAGTCAGCCTAGATCATGGATCGCAAAAAACGGAAAAATGGTGCCGAAAAAGTTAGAGATCAAATAAAAGCTTGCGGCCAACACTGCTAAATGTGTGAAATTAACCAACTTATTTTCAAAAAAGTAATGGTTCTGCTGGTCCGAATGCTGTGCCTGTGTCTGTGCTAATAAATGATGCTTGGCTTAGCACCAACAGATCAGCTGCTGCTGCAGAAGACGGTCAAGGTAGGGAGAAAACAGAGAAAGACACACACACTGACACAGATTTTGTCAACTGCTGCCAGTATATGGTATGAAATAGTAGGCTAAATAACACCCAGGCCTAATTAGGGT
This sequence comes from Salvelinus sp. IW2-2015, assembly GCF_002910315.2. Taxonomy (NCBI): domain Eukaryota; kingdom Metazoa; phylum Chordata; class Actinopteri; order Salmoniformes; family Salmonidae; genus Salvelinus; species Salvelinus sp. IW2-2015. Next base: position 36,163,413 of record NC_036839.1, on the reverse strand, counting down.
AGGGGGATTCAGGGTAACAGATATGACAGGTTGTAACTTGCTATAGCCTAAAAAGTCATTAGATTGTCTTGTATGACATATAAGCCAATAGACATCTATAAGACATTACATACAGTGCTACTGCTTTTTATTAAAGTCATCATGTATTACAATTAAACACTGAATTAATGCATAATAATTGATAATCCTATGGTAAAGGTAAATTCAAGGACTGTCTGTGTATATATATATATATATATATATATATATATATGTATACATACACTACTGTTCAAAAGTTTTTTTGAAAGAAAAGCTAAAAAATGTGTCCATTAAAATAACATAAAATTGATCAAAAATACAGTGTAGACATTGTTAATGCTGTAAATGACTATTGTAGCTGGAAACGGCTGATTTTTTATGGAACATCTACATAGGCGCACAGAGGCCCATTATCAGCAACCATCACTCCTGTGTTCCAATGGCACGTTGTGTTAGCTAATCCAAGTTTATCATTTTAAAAGGCTAATTGATCATTAGAAAACCCTTTGCAATTATGTTAGCACAGCTGAAAACTGTTGTCCTGATTAAAGAAGCAATAAAATGTGCCTTCTTTAGACTAGTTGAGTATCTGGAGCATCAGCATTTGTGGGTTTGATTACAGGCTCAAAATGCCAAGAAACAAATAACTTTTGTCTAAAACTCGTCAGTCTATTCTTGTTCTGAGAAATGAAGGCTATTCCGAGCGAGAAATTGACAAGAAATTGAAGATCTCGTACATCGCTGTGTACTACTCCCTTCACAGAACAGCGCAAACAGGCTCTAACCAGAATAGAAAGAGGAGTGGGAGGCCCCGGTGCACAACTGTGAAAGAGGACAAGTACATTAGAGTGTCTAGTTTGAGAAACGGACGCCTCACAAGTCCCCAACTGGCAGCTCCATTAAATAGTACATGCAAAACACCAGTCTCAACGTCAACAGGCGACTCCGGGATGCCACGGCCAGTTGTAGCACAGCCCAGGAATGAACCCGGGTCTGTAATAATGCCTCTAGCACTGCGATGCAGTACATTAGAACGCTGCGCCACTTTGGAGGACACTGTATGTCTATATTAATTGTTTTATCAATGTTTATTAGCTTCTGAATCTCAAACTCTTCAACCAGCGAGTGGGTCGGGTAGGAGCGTTGGACCAGTAACCAAAAGGTTGCTAGTTCAAATCCCCAAGCCGACAAGGTAAACATCTGTCGTTCTGCCCCTGAGCAAGGCAGTTAAACCCCATCCTGAAAACCCCCATCCTGGAAATCGATTCGCATCAACATACTGTAAACTAGTCCCATCATTGTTCTATAACAATCACGGAAGAGTTTATATTGAATTCAAGATAAGAAAACAGAGAGAGAGGGAGGGAGAGAGAGAGAGAGAGTGACAGTTCATTAATGTAGCCATTGACTATGTTATACAGCCAAAACATTAAGGAACTGGCAGTCTCTCTCTCTCTGTTTTCTTCTATTGAATTAAACAGTTAGCAGGGGGGAACACATGAATGGCACTAATTTGAAATATATAGTTAGGCTGTTATAAGGTATTATATAAACCAATGGTCATCTATAAGGCATTTATTCAGTGATTTTGTTATTTGTCTAATATATGTGTTATTTCATTCACGACTAGGATGCAGGACGGGTAACACTTTATTTTAAGGGACCGTAATAAACCATTTATAAGGCATTTCTAAATTGTGTCTTCCCCATGTATTAATCATTACTCCCACATTAATAATTGCAGTCTCTAATCTAAAGTGAGTGCTATTTATACTTTATAAATACTTTATAAATGTTTTGAGTGACCAATGCATTTTCTCATGAAAAAAAGATGGGCATGCCATGGCATTCCTGCAGTACCTGGTAAAAGAATCAGCACACAACACAGGATGTTTAATATATGTGTGAATAACTAGCTTACTAAAGTTTACAAATATGGGAGTAATGAGTCATAAATGGTGAGCAAACACTTTGTAAATGCCTTCTATATGCCTTAAAAATGGTTTATTATGGACATTTAAATAAATTGTTACCCTAGGGGGCTGCTGGGCCCAGAACAGGCAGTGTGGTCCCCTGGTCTTCTGGTCCCAGTTATGCTAGGCTTAGCAGCACAGACAGCTACTGTAACAGACAGCTCAGCAGTCAAGTGCAGTAGAGGTAGGAATAGAGAGAGACACACACTGRCACAGATGTACTGCCAGTTTTACCATTTTGGCTCTATATTATATATGTAAGGTAACTAACTATATGGGGGGTGGCTAGGCTTAGCAGAGACAGTTCAGAGGTGAGTGCAGTGGAGTTAGGAAGAAAACAGGGCAACACAGATGTACTGCCAGTTCCTTAATACATTGGCTTTATATGTAATAGCGCATGATGGTGCACAAGCGGTAATGTGTGGCTAAAATGCCAGGGCATAATTTTTTTCCTAGGCCGCCCCCGGACGTTTGTCAGACAACAACGGCTTCCAGAACAACTTAGTATCTATCGATCCATTCTAAGACATTAGATTGAAAGATTAAATAAGCTTTGGTTGGTTACCTGAGACAGAGACTTTGATAGCATGGCTAACAGTTGTTGACCCATTTCCAGCAACTCCACATCTGTACAAACCATCGTCATTGATAGATATCTTTTTAAAATACAAAATCCAAATATTTTTTGGCCTCCATCCAAATGTGACTTGCTCTGTCTCATGTATCTGTTCACAGTTTAATGGGTCCACAAATTTACACCAGGTGGCGTGTAGCTTTTCTCCACAGTGCCTCACAGGGCAGTTGATTGTTAGGGCTTTCTGAGGGACAGCATTCCAAATGGTGTTTCTTATCACTCGCACCTCACATGTAGGGCCTTGGTCTGAAAAAAGATAGTGGAATCAGCTGAAATGAATGACTGATAGGTCATATGTGATCATACTGCTCATGCTGTAGATCACACTGGATCACATTGATCATAGAACATCAATTAAATGATGACCTCTCATACTTCATTCAAAAATCCGTTGAGAAGTTTTGATACTGTCCATCACCCCTCTTGAACAGTATTTTTTGTTGATCATAATGTAGCACAGAAATTATTTGTTTTGCATGGTATGACACAAATTGTCATCTTACCTTGAGCGTTGCCATGGACACAGAGCAGAAACAGGAGGCATAGGACCAGCAGGATGTGGTCAGAACGCGGACGGTCCATCAGAGCAAAGATGCAATGTCTTATGAGCAATCAAAACAGGTCATGTCCGTGTCACTCAGTTAGAGCAAACCCTCTGTGTATACGCATATGAAGTGACACTGATGATATGTACTGTCGATCTCTCTCTTTCTCTCACTCTCTCTCACTCTCTCTCCTTCTCTCTCTCCTCCGTATCTTAGTGGTTTTCACTTCCTGCCCTACTACATCAGCATACCTGACATAGCCAACTTTTCTGTTGCTACTCATTTTGGGTTGTGTTTCGTATCATAGGACTACACCCATGTGTCTGTCTTTTTATTCCATGTCTCTTCAGGGGTACCGTTGGAGGACTTTGCATAAATGTTGCTCATTCAATTGATTTAGCAGCCCTTTCCTGCAGTCAAATGAACTAGTGGCCTCATSGGTGGAATGCTATTCATATTTTTCATAATTTCATAATTTTTTTGCTTAGAAAATCCAGTGAATCTATGTCAAACAGTTTTGTTATAATTCAGTCTTCTGTGATGTACAGTACCATTCAAGGGTTTTTCTTTATTTTTACTATTTTCCACATTGTAGAATAATAGTGAAGACATCGAAGTTCTGAAATAAAACATTTGGAATCATGTAGTAACCAAAAAAGTGTTAAACAAATCAAAACATATTTTAGATTTTATATTCTTCAAAGTAACCATCTGTTGAAAAACAAATTATAGTCCCACTAAGAGAAAACCAGATGGGATGGTGTATCGCTGCAGAGTGCTGTAGTAGCCATGCTGGTTAAGTGTGCCTTGAATTCTAAACAAATCACAGACAGTGTCACCAGCAAAGCACCCCCACACCATCACAACTCCTCCTCCATGATTCACAGTGGGAACCACTCATGTGGAGATCATCCGTTCACCTACTTCGCATCTCACAAAGACACAGCGGTTGGAACCATTTGGACTCATCAGACCAAAGGACTGATTTCCACCAGTCTAATGTCCATTGCTCGTGTTTCTTGGCCCAAGTAAGTCTCTTGTTCTTATTGGTGTCCTTTTGTAGTGGTATCTTTCCAGCAAATCGACTATGAAGGCCTGCTTCATGCAGTCTCCTCTGAACAGATGATGTTGAGATGTGTCTGTTACTTGAACGCTGTAAAGCATTTATTTGGGCTGAAATTTCTTAGGCTGGTAACTCTGAAGTTACCAGATCCTCTGCAGCAGAGATAACTCTGGGTCTTCCGTTCCTGTGGTGGTCYTCATGAGAGCTAGTTTCATCATAGAGCTTGATGGTTTTTGCGACTGCACTTGAAGAAACTTTAAAAGTTCTTGAAATTCTCAGAATTGACTGACCTTCATGTCTTAAAGTAATGATGGGCTGTCATTTCTCTTTGCTTATTTGAGCTATCTTCTGTATACCACCCCTACCTTGTCACAACACAACTGATTGGCTCAAAAGCATTAAGAAGGAAAGAAATTCCACAAATGAACTTTTAACAAGGCACACCTGTTAATTGAAATGCATTCCAGCTGACTACCTCATGAAGCTGGTTGAGAGAATGCCAAGAGTGTGCAAAGCTTTCATCAAGGCGAAGGGTGGCTACTTTGAAGAATACCAAATATAAAATATATTTTGATTTGATTAACACTTTTTTTGGTTACTTCATGATTCCATGTGTGTTATTTCATGGTTTTGATGTCTTCACTATTATTCTACATTGTAGAATATTGTGAAAATTAAGGAAAAAACCTGGAATGAGTAGGTGTGTCCAAACCTTTGACTGGTACTGTATATAAAGTGTAATATTGGGATGCAAACTCAAAATTGAATACAAATACCTAGGTGACTGGCTAGACTGTAAACTCTCCTTCCAGACTCATATTAAACATCTCCAATCCAAAATTAAATCTAGAATTGGCTTTCTATTCCGCAACAAAGCCTTCTTCACTCACGTCGCCAAACATACCCTAGTAAAACTGACTATCCTACCGATCCTCGACTTCGGCGATGTCATTTACAAAATAGCCTCCAACACTCTACTCAGCAAACTGGATGCAGTCTATCACAGTGCCATCTGTTTTGTCACCAAAGCCCCATATACCACCCACCACTGCGACCTGTATGCTCTAATCGGCTGGCCCTCGCTACATATTCRTCGCCAGACCCACTGAATCCAGGTCATCTATAAGTCAATGCTAGGTAAAGCTCCGCCTTATCTCARCTCACTGGTCACGATATCAACACTCACCCGTAGCACGTGCTCCAGTCATCCCCAAAGCCAACACCCCCTTTGGCCGCCTTTCCTTCCAGTTCTCTGCTACCAATGACTGGAACGAATTGCAAAAATCGCTGAAGCTGGAGACTTATATTTCCCTCACTAACTTTAAACATCAGCTATCTGAGCAGCTAACCGATCGCTGCAGCTGTACATAGTCCATCTGTAAATAGCCCACCCAATCTATCTACCTCATCCCCATATTGTTTTGATTTACTTTTCTGCTCTTTTGACACCAGTATTTCTACTTGCACATCACCTTCTGCTCCTCTATCACTCCAGTGTTAATTTGCTAAATTGTAATTACAGTGGGGCAAAAAAGTATTTAGTCAGCCACCAATTGTGCAAGTTCTCCCACTTAAAAAGATGAGAGAGGCCTGCAATTTTCATCATAGGTACATGTGATTTTCTGGATTATTTTTCTTCTCATTTTGTCTGTCATAGTTGAAGTGTACCTATGATGAAAATTACAGGCCTCTCTCATCTTTTTAAGTGGGAGAACTTGCACAATTGGTGGCTGACTAAATACTTTTTTGCCCCACTGTACTTCGCTACTGTAACGGCAGCCTTCCTCCTCTTCACGAGAAGAGAAGGTGTAGCAGGGATCGGACCAACACGCAGCGTAGCCAGTGCTCAACATGTTTAATACGAAACTGTGAACACTTACAAATAACAAAATAATAAATGTGGCAAACCGATACAGTCCTAGCTGGTGCAGCGAAAACACAGAGACAGGAAACAACCACCCACAAACCCCAACACAAAACAAGCCACCTATATATGATTCCCAATCAGAGACAACACAAAACACCTGCCTCTGATTGAGAACCATATTAGGCCAAACATAGAAACAGACAAACTAGACACACAACATAGAATGCCCACCCAGCTCACGTCCTGACCAACACTAAAACAAGCAAAACACACAAGAACTATGGTCAGAACGTGACAGCTACTATGGCCATTTGCACACACTGTATATAGACTTTATAGACTTTATTTTTTCTATTGTGTTACTGACTGTATGCTTGTTTATTCCATGTGTAACTCTGTGTTGTTGTTTGTGTCRCACTGCTTTGCTTTATCTTGGCCAGGTCGCAGTTGTAAAKGAGAAMTTGTTCTCAACTAGACTACCTATTTAAATAAAGGTGAAAAAAAAAAGTTTAACTGTTACATTACATATATGAAATGGAACAGGTGTCCTCTTTTTCTCAGCCCATAACCATGTGTGTGGGATGTATACTGTTGTTTAAAAGTAGATTAGTTTAAGACTACCAAGAAACACTCTGACCCTGATTTAGCCCACTGCATTAAAAGGTTAAATTAGCTACCGGTACCCATCTTTTTACCCACCTGTGTCTAAAAATGGTGACAGGGTCACATTAAAAGCCGATTTATACAGGTCCGGAGGCTCCGTATGGAGGGTGTGACGCTATCGTGGAGCCTCCAGAGGTCTGTGGAGGCCAAATCAAGCTCTGTACAGCAATGCCGTGTGCCTCCCAAATTCTGCAGCTTTGTAGAGGGCTCCATATAACTCTGTATAGCTCCGCATTAACATGATTGGTTGGCGGTAGGTGGGGGTGGTACGTCCTGTATAAACACGAATACCCTTCGTTGACAACTTCCTTCACAACAACTCTGCTCTGCACCGCGAAGTGCAAGACGTATGAATGCCCTGACTTCTGCAGAGGCTGCATCGCAGTAAATGCTGTACGGCCAATGCAGATGCCAGATTGACCATGCTGCTAGCTTTAATTTAGCAACTACACCACCCCAGTGGTAAGAAACATCCACCTGATGACTAATGCTTTCCATTTTGTCACTATCAGAGCTCATCAGTGGCTACTGTTTTCCTCCAGACCCTTATAGTAAGTTACAAGAGCGGCATTTTTTTGGTAAATGAATTAGTGAAGCACTGTTCTGTTCTTGAGTAGTGTATTTATTTATTTAAGTAACTGAGATGTATTCAATAGCTACAGTTGAAATAAATGTCTTATTGAACTTTCTGCCTCAAGAGATATTATTTAAAAGACAGTCAAATAGTTGTTACACAGCTGATACAATTGAATGAAAATGATATCACATCATCATAGAGTATCACACATACTGCCTCGTTGTTCTACGTCAGCTTCCTGTACTCTCAGCTCACTCAGTTCCACTTCTGATTCCTGAGATGGTTTCTGCAAGCAAAATGAGGCAGTCACAAAGCCACAGACGTACTGCAGATGACACAACATACTGTAGGTGTGGATGTCTGGATGTGTGTGTATTACTGTAATTCACCTTGCATCCTCCTCCCACTACATACGCCATGGAGGAGGATGGGAATTGTGCAGATGCCTGCAATCTTCAGGATATGAGAGATGTCCATCCCCAAATTACCAGACTGCTTCTTCCCTGCACATAGGATTGAAATAATGTGATGTGATATGTTATACGATATAACACAATATGATATTTAATGTTTCTAAATACAATTAACCCACCACAAAATGCCAGGTTTGTCTCAATGTGCTTTTCTGCCCTGGAGGGGTGTATGACAGCACAGATCAGGTGGTCTTCAGAGCCACTGCCAGGCAGGACCAACCGTCTCTCCACAGAGTAGGAGCCATCTTGGTTCTGTTTGGTCTCTATAGTGCTGGCTATGGTTGAAGTAGAGTTCCATGGTTCCTCCAGGAGATGGAGGCAGCTGGTTTTCCCCCTTCAGCTAAACACACAGCCACCCTCCTACAGTCCTCCCACTCCAGACAGGAAGACACACTGGGAGGAGCTAAACACAGGGGCGCGAGGAAGGAATCAGGGCCACTGAATTTTACAATGGAACTGTGAAGGAATATGTCAGAAAAAGAACAGGCTCTTAGCACAAACAAAATAAAGCTAAAAAGGTCAGATGAAGATGTTGTTGACACCATGGGCAAAACATGTATATGTGCATCGTGGCTCCCTCCTTTGTAAACAATCTCCCACTGGGACTTTCCGTCATCCCTGATGGAAAATTCTGGAATAAACAGGCAGGGTTCTCCAGTGGATGCATTGAGCAGGAGTTTGCTGTCATTACAACACTCTCCCACGCAGGTTTAAACTCCAGATGATGACGATTCTCACTCCAAGTCTTATTGATGCACTTTAGGATGACATCACTGCCAAAATTAACTAATTCATTTCTGATATCTGAAAGGAAGATCATTTAAATTAATGTAAAAATCTAAATGAAGTGGCCTAAAACCAATCTAAGTACACTGTAATGTCTACAGTATGTACATTCCTATGCAACTACATTGTAAATGCATATGCTTTAGGCCAGAGGTCTAAAGTTGTAAAAATACTTTAAAGTACTACATAAGTCATTTTTGGGGGTATCTGTACTTTACAGTACTGTCTATGAAGGCAGCCCCCCGCACCTCTCTGATTCAGAGGGGTTGGGATAAATGCAGAAGACACATTTCAGTTGAAGGCATTCAGTTGTACAACTGACTACGTATCCCCCTTTCCCTCTATTTATATTTCTGACATTTTTACTTTTACTTCACTACATTCCTAAAGGAAGTAATGTACTTTTTACTCCATACATTTTCCCTGACACCCAAAAGTACTTGTTACATTATGAATGCTTAGCAGGACAGGAAAATTGTCTAATTCACACACTTATCAAGAGAACATCCCTGGTCATCCCYACTGCCTGATCTGGCGGACTCACTAAGCACACATGCTTCATTTGGAAATTGTAAATGATGTCTGAGTGCTGGAGTGTGCCCCTGGCTATCCTTACATTTAAAAACATGAAAATGGTGCTGTCTGGTTTGCTTAATATGGGRAATTTGAAATGATTTACACATTCACTTTTGATACTTAAGTATATTTAAAACAAAATACTTTTAGACTTTTACTCAAGTAGTATTTTACTGGATGACTTTAACTTTTACTTGAGGGTACTTTTTCACCACTGCTCTAGGCTAGGGCCTGTCATGTGAAGTGAGACCTCCAAATGAAATGAGATTACATACAGTACATCCACATAACAACAGAAGAAAACTCTGTAGCTATGACGACAACACACAGCATTATTACAGTCCACATCAAGATAATGGCTATATTTACATATCTCCTTCTTTCATTTGAATGTCTCAGTCTCAACTGTACGTGAGACCAAAGTCAGTGGAGTAATCAAACACAGCTGTGATGATGTTCATTGTTAACTCTCTGACTTCTCCGTTGTCCGTTCACTTGAGATGAAGCCAGGCTGAGACAGAGTGAGAAAGTTGCCATTTGTTTCATCTTCTATGCACACGTGCACATTTTGCATGTGGTAATTAAATAATTCCTTGAATTGCCAGAAGAGGGGACTATATAGCTGTGACAGTTAAAGTTAGCATTTTCCACAGTGCACACAAGTTACAAAAATACTTTCTGTAACATGCATGACAGTGTCTCAAACGATAACATTGTTGGTTCAGTTCAATAGCTTCATGCTCCAGTAGTACTGGACTGGCAACTGAGTGAAATACATTTCTGCAAAGCAACTATTTACAGAGATTGCATTGTATAACTTGTATACACTGTATTACTTTGGTCTGACTGATCATTTACTGTTTTGCCTAAGTCAGGAAGTGTTTATGTTCTTGTGTGTGTGTGCGTGCGTGCGTGTGTGAACATGCGCACAGAACCGTTGATATCCTTTGAACCACAACACATACAGTAACATCTGAATATATGACAGTTACTGTATAGTAGCTACATAACGTGAATCCTGTTAGCCACGGGACTATGACAATATTCTCCCTGTTGATTCTATTTCAGCTCCATTTGCAGGTAAGTGATGCTCTCTACTCTTAAATGGAACCTATTTTGGGTTTTGACAATTCATTTAAATATTTGCATGGACATCATGCAAAGCTTGACATAGATAGTCCTGCTTTCTCACATTGTGCTTCTAGTCACCAACACCCATTTGTGTGTTTGTGTGTGTCTGGGTGTGTGTGTGTGTGTGTTGTGGTGGTGGTTGTGTGTGTGTGTGTGTGTGTGTGTGGTGTGTGTGTGTGTGTGTGTGTGTGTGTGTGTGTGTGTGTGTGTTGTGTGTGTGTGTGTGTGTGTGTGTGTGTGTGTGTGTGTGTGTGGTGTGTGTGTGTGTTTGTGTGACTGGTGTGGGTGTGGTGGGTGGTGGAGGGTGGTGTGTAAGTTAGTTCTATTAGTTGTGATAAAGAGCTGCTGGAAATATAGCACAGGAAATATGTATATTACACAAACAGACCATTGTATCTCTCTCGCTCTCTCTCTATATGTTCTTCCTCACTCTATCATGCTGTCAGAGCGGGGGCTGAGGCAATGCCACTTGAACGTTAAGTGCAACAGAGCAGAGTTGTCGTGCCAACCGGCGCCTGTGCACAGTGACCTCAACACCTGATATGTTCTGAACGTGCTCCATTCCGGCTCCTCGGATCAGCTAACTCACCATGGGAAACTACATGTGTGGAACACTGAGGTGAGTGCTCCCTGGGGAACACAGACACGTTTGGATTGTTTTTGCAGTGTGCTCTGCTTCTTTCACAACTGTTCCGCTGTAGTTGATCTCCTTTGTAAAGAGTCTGTAATCAAAGTGTGCATGACATTAATGTTGATCTCAGAGGCATTTGGCCTCAGAATACATATACAAGCATGTGTACAGAGATTCCTGTTGCAGCAATAGTGATAAGTAGACTAGGCCTGTCAAGCAGCATCTTAAAGGAAGTTCTTTAAAAATGTACTTTGCAGTGTGGTCAAGTCTTTATTAGCAGTATGTTTTCATTTGAAGTGCACATATTGTATCATCGCTCTCTCCTATTTCTGTTGGGTGAGCAATTCAATTTACACTTCTCTGTTGTAAGAGTGAGTAGTTATTTTAATTTACACTTCTCTGTTTTTAAGACTGAGTAGTTATTTCAATTTACACTTCTCTGTTTTAAGACTGAGTAGTTATTTAAATTAACACTTCTCTGTTTTAAGACTGAGTAGTGAATTCTAAAGTTTGTCCTCTGGTTTATTCAGGAAGAAGAAAAATGAAGATGGTAAAACATACTACTTTTGTAAAAGCATGTCACATTTTCTTGTTATACTTCAAAGTATGTGTTATAATTTAATGAAGAGATTGCTACATGTCCACTTCTTTGCAGAAGATAACGGGGATAATCATAGCAGCCCAGACAACAAGGTATGAAAAGTACAACCAATATTTGGCATGTCCATACACTATGATTATATGACAGTGAGTTGAGTAAATGCAGGCAAATTGCATTCAAGCTGTGTGTGCGTCACAGGAGGTTGGTGGCACCTTAGTTGGGGAGAACGGGTTTGTGGTAATGGCTGAAGCGGAATCAGTGGAATGGTATCAAATACTTCAAACACATGGTTTCCATGTGTGTGATGCCATTCCATTCGCTCTGTTCTGGCCATTTATTATGAGCCGTCCTCCCCTCAGCAGCCTCCTGTGGACTGTGTGTGCATACATGTGTGTGTGTTTGTACATGCATGTGTGCGTGTGTATAATTCTGACTCTCTCTGGATCACAGTTAGACGTTTTTTGATGGCTCTTCAAATAATTAGCGAAAGTTGTCATAGGATTATCCATGATAGCTGTGGAATATCAGGTCAAGTTCACAGTGTTTCACTTGTTTTGCATGTCTTGTGAGAGCTGGGTTCTGTGGTATGAAAGGCTGTATTCACATGGTCTAAGAACTGTACACAGAATTAGATCATATTCAAATCAAAACCTCTGCCTGAAATACACAGCTGATGTGTGTGTGGTGTGTTCAACCATTCAAATGTTTCCTTTTTACTGTCGGTCAATACTCAAGTACAGAAGCATCCTGTCAGACCAAAATTCTCCAATTCACCTGTGATACATTCTCACCAGATCAGTGGTCATGGGAGAGGATTAATTGATAAAACAATATTATATTTAGTTCTGCAGTTTTTCCTGATCAGATCACATGGATAGGGATAATTCCTGGGCCTAATCATAAAGGGAAAAGGAAAGGTAGCTCATTCAAGACAATATACCCTTTGTTTCACTTCATGGTTTCCATATTGTCACAGGAAGAGGATGTGACATATGCCACCATCGACCATAACAACACCAAGACAACAGGATTCATCGTAGATTCCGGAGATAACGATTGTGACTACGCCATCGTTAACCTTCCAACTGGCCCAGCCCACCAGCCGTCAATCAAGGAAGACTGCGCAGACGACTATGTCCTTATGGGCTAACCTCATGGACAATATGTGTGTGTGTGAGATGACAGAGGTAATGTGAGTAGGGGGATAACGGAGATGCAAGGTGGACAAGGGCTGGGGCAAGCTAGAGAGCACCTTACTGAATCAAAGGAACAGATATGATGCCTGTGACAGTGCCTACAAACTGAACTTGATGCAGTGTGGGGTGCACCAATTACAGGGGCTTGCCAAAGTATTCACCCCCCCTTGGCATTTTTCCTATTTTGTTGCCTTACAACCTGGAATTAAAATGGATTTTTGGGGGTTTGTATCATTTGATTTAAACAACATGCCTACCACTTTGAAGATGCAAAATATTTTTTATTGTTAGACAAACAAGAAATAAGACAAATAACTGAAAACATGAGTGTGCATAACTATCCACCCCCAAAGTCTATGTTTTGTAGAGCCACCTTTTGCAGCAATTACATCTGCAAGTCTCTTGGGGTATGTCTCGGCAAATCTAGCCACTGGGATTTTTGCCCATTCTTCAAGGCAAAACTCTTCCAGCTCCTACAAGTTGGATGGATTCCGTTGGTATACAGCAATCTTTAAGTCATACCACAGATTCTCAATTGGATTGAGGTCTGGACTTTGACAAGGCCATTCCAAGACAGTTAAATGTTTCCCCTTAAACCACTTGAGTGTTGCTTTAGCAGTATGCTTAGGGTCATTGTCCTGCTGGAAGGTGAACCTCCGTCCCAGTCTCAAATCTTTGGAAGACTGAAACAGGTTTTCCTCAAGAATGTCCCTGTGTTTTTTTATTTTTTATTTTTTTTWATTATTCTTTTAAGGGGTGGATCAGCTTAATATTGCGGAAAGAATGTTGCTTCCATCAATGTAATTGTCTGCATAATTTCCAATCCTCCATATTTTTGGGGTAAATATATATATCCATACACGCATGCATACATATACACATATATACATACACATACCTATATAGACATACAGTACATACTTTTTTAAAGAATATACCTTTATTAATATTCCCCGCAAACCCTACCACCGATCCCCCAATTGGAGTAAACGAATAAACACTTCTGCTTTTACCTTCAATTTATACATCTTATACACATTTTACAGACACAGTCTACTTTACAATAGTTCTCTCCTGTTTGTTCTTAGTCCTTCCTCTATTTCTAATTTCCATCCAGTTTGATTTCTATTTGTAACTGTGCTATTTCGCAAAAGTTCCTATACAAAAGAACCTATATACATTTTACAGATCCGTATGTTTTACATTGTTTATCTTGTTATTAGTCCCACCCTTCAGCCCCATTCAACCCCTCCCATCTATCTCCCAACACCATCCATTTCAGATTTCTATTTGCCATATATTTTTCAACTGTGCTGTGATGCTTCACAAAATAATTGAACCTTCCTATTCTCATAGCTCCTACAGATTGTAAATTAAAAATACATTTTTTTGCTAAAATATTTACTATATTATTGATTGATTGACTATGGCTTTTCAAATCAACCAGTATTGCTATCTGTAGCGTTAGTTCTAGGCAAATGTTGCAATTCTTCAGTCTTTCCTGGACCTGTGACCAAAAACGAGCTACATATGGACAATACCAAAATAAATTATCTAATGACTCTGCCTCCTCACAGCAGAATCTGCAGAGCTGGGAAGATTGTATCACCCATATATATAACATTCTATTAGTTGCAAGAATTTTGTATAGTAATTTAAATTGAAAAATGTGAAGTTTTGAATCCGGCGTTGTTTTGCGTATCAATTCATTAACCATGTGCCATGGAATGGGTACATCGAAAATCTCTTCCCAACTATTTTGCAATTTATATGGCACAGCTGTCAGTTTTTTGGTCCTTAAATGAAATTGGTATATGTTTTTRTTTATCACACTTTTCTTTAACCATTTATGTTCTTTAATACAGGGCCGACATACAAGTTCCTTACTTTTTTCCCCTTCTACTTGCCTCTTCCATTTTTGTGGTAATGCTGCAATTAATTGGTTGTAATTTTGGGTAGCTGCATGTGTGACATAACTCCACCAGTCCTATTTATGATATAATTTACTAAAATTATACATTTTTTAAAAATTTCTTCGATAAATACAGTTTTTTTAATCAATTAGTATATTTGAATTTAACCATAATATTTGTTGTACTATTTGTTCCGTCCTTTCAGGTGGATTAAACTGAAATTGCAACCAACTTTCTAAGGCTTGTTTAAAAATAAAGATATTTTGGAGATTATTTCCTTTTCAAACAACCGAAAGTGAGCAGGTGTAATCTGAATAAAGGGAAAAAGGCCCTTCTTGAACATAGGATGAGCCATTCGTACCAATTTTCTAGAGAACCAGTTTGGATTTAGGTATAACTGTTGAATAACTTTTGTATGACTGATGCCTTTAGTGAGAGGTCTAATGCTTTAATATTTAATAATGGTAGCAAGATCTTATCTATTTTTGCTAACTTTCATTTTTTTTTATTGGAGTGAGATCATTTCTTTCTTTTGGGATTTGTATACCGAGTATGTCCACATCTCCGTCAGACAATTTAATTGGTAAACTACATGGTAATGTAAAATGTGCATTACGTAATATGGTACATTTATCATAATTTGGTTTTAATCCAGAGAGGATAGCAAAAGTATCTAGATCCTCTAAGAGGCCGTAGAGAGACTCTAATTGTGGTTTTAAAAGAAAACATGAATCATCAGCGTACAATGACACCTTAGTTTTTAAGCCACGGATTTCTAATCCCTTAATATTATTGTTTGATCTAATCTTAACAGCTAACATTTCGATGGCAATAATAAATAGATATGCCGATAGTGGACAACCTTGTTTTACTCCTCTAGATAGTTTAAAACTTTCTGAGATGTAGCCATTATTTACTATTTTACACCTAGGGTTACTATACATAACTTTAACCCATTTTATAAGAGATTCCCCAAAATTGAAATATTTTAAAACCGGCACTTTTACTGAAACGTTGATTAATGTGCACTGTCCCTGTAAAAATAAAAATAAACTCAACTTTATCAAAAGCCTTTTCAAAATCAGCTATGAAAACCAGGCCTGGTGTCCCCGATATTTCATAGTATTCTATTGTTTCCAGTACTTGTCTTATGTTATCTCCAATGTATCCAAGGCAGCATTTCTACATTGAAGATTGAAAAAGAATTTGGTGCATTTTTCCCCATATTCCATCCAGTTCGCTTTATTTTTATAATATATTACACTGGATCTTTCTTGAATAAGTTCCTCCATTTCTTTTTGTTTTTCCTCTAACTTATTCTGTGCCTCTATGGTACGGTTTTTATCGCTATCTAACTGTACTGTTAGTCCTTCAATTTCCTTTGTTAATATGGACTCTTTTGATCTAAATTGCTGTTGTTTTACAGATGAGTACTGAATTGCATGGCCTCTAAAGGCACACTTAATAGTGTCCCATACAATACGGGGATCTGCTGTACCTATGTTATGTCTGAAAAAGTCAGTTATAAWKTCTTMTGTCCTAGTTCTAAACAATTTATCATCTAGTAGRCTTTGATTAAATTTCCAATATCCTCGCCCACGTGGAAATTCTGTAAGAGTAATATATATGCCAATTATGTGATGATCCAACCGCATTCTGTCCCCTATCAACACTTTTTAAACTTTTGGTGCCAGAGAGATGTCCCTGTATTTGGCTCCATCCATCATTCCTTCAATTCTGACCAGTTTCCCAGTCCCTGCCGACGAAAACATCCCTACAGCATGATGCTGCCACCACCATGTTTCACTGTGGGGACGTTGTTCTCAGGGTGATGAGGTTCTCAGGGTGATGAGGTGTTGGGTTTGTGCCAGGCGTAGCGTTTTACTTGATGGCCAAAAAGCTCAATTTTATTCTCATCTGTCCAGAGTCCCTTCCTCCATATGTTTGGGGGGTCTCCCACATGCCTTCTAGTGACACTTAGATTGCACATAGGTGGACTTTATTTAACTAATTATGTGACTTCTGAAGGTAATTGGTTGCACCAGATCTTATTTAGGGGCTTCATAGCAAAGGGGGTAAATACATTTGCACGCACCACTTTTCCGTTTTTTGGGGGAGGGGAATTTTTTGAAACAAGTTATTTTTTTATTTTCACTTCATCAAATTTGGACTACTTTGTGTATGTCCATTATTTGAAATCCAAATAAAAATCCATTTAAATTACAGGTTGTAATGCAACAAAATAGGAAAAACGCCAAGGGGGATGAATACTTTTGCAAGGCACTGTATAGGTTTCTATTTGTTTAATTATGTTTTACAGACAATTATTGTGCTTACGTTAATATACAGTGCCTTTGGAAAGTATTTAGACCCCTTGACTTTTTCCATATTTTGTTATTTTACAGCTTTATTAGAATTTCTTTTTCTTCATCAATCTACACACAATACCCCATAATGACAAAGCAAAAACAGGTTTTTAGAAATCTTTGCTAATTTTATATTTTTTTTAAACCTGGAAATATTACATTTACATAAGTATTCAGACCCTTTACTCAGAACTTTGTTGAAGCACCTTTAACAGCGATTACAGCTGTGAGTCTTCTTGGGTATGACTCTACAAGATTGGCACAACTGTATTTGGGGAGTTTCTCCCATTCTTCTCTCCAGATCCTCTCATGCTCTGTCATGTTTAAGTTTTTTATTTAACCTTTATTTAACTAGGCAAGTCAGTTAAGAACAAATTCTTATTTACAATGTAGGCCTACCAAAAGGCAAAAGGCCTCCTGTGGGGACAGGGGCTGGGATTAAAAATAAAAATAAATACATTAAAACTATAGGACAAAACGCACATCACGACAAGAGAGACAAGACAATGCTACATAAAGAGACCTAAGACAACAACATAGCATGGCTGCAACACATGATAACACAGCATGGTAGCAACACAACATGACAACAACATAGTAGCAACAGAACATGGCAGCAGCACAACATGGTAGCAGCACAAAACATGGTACCAACAGAAAACAGCACAAATAGCAAGAAGGTAGAGACAACAATACATCAAGCAAAGCAGCCACAACTGTCAGTAAAAGTGTCCATGATTGAGTCTTTGAATTAAGAGATTGAGATAAAACTGTCCAGTTTGAGTGTTTGTTGCAGCTCGTTCCAGTCGCTAGCTGCAGCAAACTGAAAAGACGAGCGACCCAGGGATGTGTGTGCTTTGGGGACCTTTAACAGAATGTGACTGGCAGAACGGGTGTTGTATGTGAAGGATGTGGGCTGCAGTAGATATCTCAGATAAGGAGGAGTGAGGCCTAAGAGGGTTTTATAAATAAGCATCAAAAAGTGGGTCTTGCGACCGGTGTACAGACATGACCAGTTTACAGAGGAGTATAAAGTGCAGTGATGTGTCCTATAAGGAGCATTGGTGGCAAATCTGATGGCCTAATGGTAAAGTACATCTAGCCGCTCGAGAGCACCCTTACCTGCCGATCTATAAATTACATCTCCGTAATCTAGCATGGGTAGTAGGATGGTCATCTGAATCAGGGTTAGTTTGGCAGCTGGGGTGAAAGAGGAGCGATTACGATAGAGTAACCAAGTCTAGATTTAACTTTAGCCTGCAGCTTTCATATGTGCTGAGAGAAGGACAGTGGCCATACTCCCAAGTACTTGTATGAGGTATGAGGTGACTACCTCAAGCTATAAACTCCCAGATGTAGTAATCACACCTGTGGGGGGAGGGGCATTCTTCTCACCGAACCATATGACCTTTGTTTTGGAGGTGTTCAGAACAAGGTTAAGGGCAGAGAAAGCTCATTGAACACCAAGAAAGCTTTGTTGTAGAGCATTTAACACAAAGGCCAGGGAGGGGCCAGCTGAGTATAAGATCGTATCATCTGCATATAAATGGATGAGAGAGTTTCCAGCTGCCTGAGCTATGTTGTTGATGTAAATTGAGAAGAGCGTGGGGCCTAGGGTACTCCCTTGGTGACAGGCAGTGGCTGAGACAGCAGATGTTCTGACTTTATACACTGCACACTTTGAGAAAGGTAGTTAGCAAACCGGGCTAAAGTCCCCTCAGAGACACCAATACTCCTTAGCCGGCCCACAAGAATGGAATGGTCTACCATATCAAAAGCTTTGGCCAAATCAATAAAAATGCTGCAACATTGCTTAGAATCAAGAGCAATGATGACATCATTGAGGACCTTTAAGGTTGAAGTGACACATCCATAACCTGAGCGGAAACCAGATTGCATACCAGAGAGAATACTATAGACATCAAGAAAGCCAGTCAGTTGATTATTGACAAGTTTTTCCAACACTTTTGATAAACAGGGCAAAATAGAAATAAGCCTATAACAGTTAGTATCAGCTTGATCTTCCCCTTTAAATAAAGGACGAACTGTGGCTGCCCTCCAAGCAATGGGAACCTCCCCAAAGAGGAGAGACAGGTTAAAAAGGTCAGAGATAGGCTTGGCGATTATAGGGGCAGCAACCTTAAAGAAGAAAGGGTCTAAACCATCTGACCCAAATGTTTTTTKKGGGTTAAGTTTAAGGAGCTCCTTTAGCACCTCGGACTCAGTTTGAATGGGGAGTGTTGCTAAACCGCTATTTTCAGGTATCTCCAGAGATGTTTGGTCGGGTTCAAGTCCGGGCTCTGGCAGGGCCACTCAAGATCATTCAGAGACGTCCCAAAGCCACTCCTGTGTTGTCTTGGCTGTGTTCTTAGGGGCCTTGTCCTGTTGGAAGGTGAACCTTTTCCCCAGTCTGAGGTCCTGAGTGCTCTGGAGCTGGTTTTCATCAAGGTTCTCTCTGTACTTATCTCCGTTCATCTTTGCCTCGATCCTGGCTAGTCTCCCAGTCCCTGCCGCTGAAAAACATCCCCACAGAATGATGCTGCCACCAACATGCTTCACCGTAGGGATGGTTCCAGGTTTCCTCCAGATGTGACGCTTTGCAATCAGGCCAAAGAGTCCAATCTTGATTTCATCAGACCAGAGAATCTTGTTTCTTATGGTCTGAGAGTCTTTAGGTGCCTTTTAGCAAACTCCAAGCGGGCTGTCATTTTACTGAGGAGTGGCTTCTGTTTGGCCACTCTACCATAAAGGGGTGATTGGTGGAGTGCTGCAGAGATGGTTGTCCTTCTGGAAGGTTCTCCCATCTCCACAAAGGAACTCTAGAGCTAGTGTCAGAGTGGCAATCGGGTTCTTGGTCACCTCCCTGACCAAGGCCTTTCTCCGCCGATTGCTCAGTTTAGCCGGGCGGTCAGCTCTAGGAAGATTCTTGGTGGTTCCAAACTTCTTCCATTTAATAATGATGGAGGCCACTGCGTTCTTGGGGACGTTCAATGCTGCAGAAATGTTTTGGTACCCTTCGCCAGATTTGTGCTTCGACACAATCCTGTCTCGGAGCTCTACGGACAATTCCTTCGACCTCATGTCTTGATTTTCTCTCTGACATTTATTGTCAACTATGGGACATTATATAGATGGGTGTCTGCCTTTCCAAATCATGTCCAATCAAATGAATTTACTACAGGTGGACTTCAATCAAGTAATAGAAACATCTCAAGGATGATCAATGGAAGCAGGATGCACCTGAGCTCATAGTGAGTGTCATAGCAAAGTGTCTGAATACTTATGTCAATAAGGTATTTCTGTTTTTCCTTTTGAATAGATTAGCAAAAATGTCTAAAAACCTGTTTTCGCTTTGCCATTATGGGGTATTGTGTGTAGATTGCTGAGATTTTTTTWATATTTAATC
This sequence comes from Salvelinus sp. IW2-2015, assembly GCF_002910315.2. Lineage (NCBI taxonomy): Eukaryota > Metazoa > Chordata > Actinopteri > Salmoniformes > Salmonidae > Salvelinus > Salvelinus sp. IW2-2015. The sequence goes on along the minus strand of NC_036839.1, from coordinate 36,142,991 downwards.
GATTTTAGAACAAGGCTGTAATGTAACAACATGTGGAAAAGGTCAAAGGGTCTGAATACTTTCAGAAGAAAGTGTTGCCAGTTAAATTGTTGTCATTTCTTTTAAAACCTTAAGGACCCATGAGCAGATATGAAACCACAACCTGTGGGGATTCCTTCTGAGAGAAACAGATGCTTTTGTTTAGAGCCTATCTATGGGTTTATTTGGCCACTTTACAGAGGAAACTCATTCTGACAAAGACCCAGCTACCAGCCACACCACCAACACCATGGGCTCGTGCCAAAGAGAATGTCTAGTAGAGCAAAAGAGAGAGATGAGATGTTTATCATTTGTAGTTGAATTACGTTTGAATTGTATAATGATTTTTCTGTCACAAATCTATTTGAGTGAGATACAGTAATGTGAGAGCAGGATTGGAGTTGTTTTGTGAACTGCTTTTAGATGTTTCTCAAAATCACCAGCAATTGTCCTATCGTATATACATATCCTATGAGTTATTGACACAAAGATGGATTAAATGTCAACATTGTTAGAAAAGTCCACGTTTGTATCATGTTGTTAAACCTTTCTAGGACACACGTTCCGCTAGCGGAACCCCCCCCAACATTCCGCTGAAAAGGCAGCGCGCGAAATTCAAAAATATTTTTGGGAAATATTTAACTTTCACACATCAACAAGTSCAATACAGCAAATGAAAGATAAACATCTTGTGAATCCAGCCAACGTGTCCGATTTTTWAAATGTTTTACAGCGAAAACACAACATATATTTATGTTAGCTCACCACCAAATCCCAAAAACACACAGCCATTTTTCCCAGCAAAGATAGTTTTCACAAAACCCAGAAATAGAGATAAAATTAATCACTAACCTTTGAACATCTTCATCAGAAGACACTCATATGACATCATGTTACACAGCACATTTATGTTTTGTTTGATAATGTGCATATTTATAGCCACAAATCTTGGTTTACATTGGCGCCATGTTCAGAAATGGCTCCAAAATATCCGGAGAAATTTTAGAGAGCCCCGTCATCTAACATAAATACTCATCATAAACTTTGATGAAAGATACATGTTTTACATATAATTAAAGATACACTGGTTCTTAATGCAACCGCTGTGTCAGATTTTTWAAAAACTTTAGTAAAAAGCACACCATGCAATAATCTGAGACAGCGCTCAAATATAAATAACATTTCTCCGCCATGTTGGAGTCAACAGAAATACGAAATTACATCATAAATATTTCCTTACCTTTGAATATCTTCATCAGAATGCAATGCCAGGAATCCTAGTTCCACAATAAATCGTTTTTTTTGTTCGACGTCCATTACTTATTTCATATTAGCAACTTTACCTAGCATGTGTAGTACACGTGTCCAAACACCGGCGCATTGAAGGCAAACGTCGGATGAAATGTTCAAAAAGTTATATTACTAGTCGAATAAACTGGTCAAAATTAGTAGAGAATCAATCGTTAGGATGTTGTTATCATATATATACAATAACGTCCCAACCGGAGCATTTCTTCATGTCTATATAACTCATGGCAAACATGGACATCACATGCCTAGTGTGCGTGGCCAGGAACTGGAAATCTGCCAGACCAGTCACTCCAATAGCTCCCATCTGGCCCCACTTCCTGCTAGAGCCTTCATTCCACGTTCTACCGACTGTTGACATCTAGTGGAAGGCGTATGAAGTGCATACAGATCCATAAATGACAGAGATTTGAATAGRCGATGACTTTCCCATCGACCCATTTCAGATCTTTCACTTCCTGTTTGGAAGTTTGCCTGCCAAATGAGTTCTGTTATACTCACAGACATAATTCAAACGGTTTTAGAAACTTCAGAGTGATTTCTATCCAATAGTAATAATAATATGCATATATTATTATCTGGGACAGAGTAGGAGGCCATTCAATTTGGGCACCAATTCATCCAAAAGTGAAATTGCTGCCCGCTATCGCAACATCAATGGCAACAATAAAYTGCAGACTATTTTCTGCAACTTCAAGATTAAATCATTGAATATTTTGTAGTTTCTTTGCAAATTTCTATAAAAAGGGAAGTTTTTGTGAGATCTGTGAGATCAAAATAGATCAGGTTAGCTTCTTCTTTAGCCACCAATACAGAAATCACATAATAGCCTACAGCCTAAGCATGCGAACCAAAACATGTATCAATTCATGGTCCAGGAAGAATACTCATCAAAAGAGATGATATGGACTGATAACCAGAGGGTGATTAGTTCAAATCCCAGGTGAGTCACTGTGACAATAAACCTGTACTGTGATTCAGTGTCACTCTGTTTCACTGGGCCTACTTATACAGGCCTTCTTTTACGAGTCTCCTACACTACTTCCTGATCTGTCATAACAATTGGTCTCTAACATGAAGTGAGATGGAGGAATGTCCACCCAAGTTTTTCACATTATTCTATTCCCTGGTTATTTTTCTTTTAGATTTGTGGTTAGGAAAGAGATGAGGGAAAGTAGATCTACACATTTCTCATGAAATGAGATTACCAATATTCTCCAGCAGAGGGTGCACATACAGAGAGCACTAGTTTATCATGATGATGTCACATGAATGAGATGGACTAATACAAAACAATCAGGGTGCGAATTACGCACATTTTTGGGGAAGCATGGCTTCCCTTGGCATCCTTGAATACACGCAAATAGCCCTAATGACAATCACTGAATGTCATTACACTATTAGGGCTCTATCTTTGGCTGGCACAAGTGTCACATTTCAGCATGTAAAAACAGACGCATTGGCATTTTCCAGCCCTAACGCCAAGTTTGGCAATTTAACTGTCTAACATCAGCTCACTTGCCCTGAAGTGGGAGGGGTGGCAATATTTGAGCTGTGTCCTTAAAAACAATTGCAAAAGTGACAATTTCATAATAAGTTTTAAGACCCACAAAAAGCAGGTCTTAATGGTAATGCAGTCGATAGTGGCATGGATTGAGAGCAGAAGCCAGCTTCTCCAGCCATGACGCACAGTGCCCATGGACGAGAGAAGTGACTTTTTGGCAGGTGAATCTCATATTTAGAAACATAACAAAGCGATTTGGTTTAATTTAAATGAAAACCAGGCATAACCTACACTCTAAAAATAAAAGGATCCTGGAGTATTCTTCAGGGGTTCTTCAAATTGAAACTGTGGGGGGAACCCCTATAAGTTCTTCAAAGAACCCCTTTTAAAGGATCCTTAAATAACCTTTTGGGGTAAATGTTTTAACTACCCCCCCCCCGGTATTATTTATATTAATAACACACATARCAATAACAACAATAACACAGTATTTTAGTCCTCAGTGTTTATTATATTTTAGTGGCAAAGCAGAATTAAAAAAACTAAATATGAGGTAAAGTCCCAGCAGAGCCCCAAGTCCAATGCATATATCCTCTGGTGTGTTGATGTTAATGTGTTGGTGTTCTCAGTATCCATAGACAGAATGATTTTGCAGTGCATGGTGATCGAACAGTTTTCCTGTTTAATTAATCAGAGGTGTAGGGAGGGTGAAGTCTGTGAATCCCCAAAATTTTAATTATACAGATAGATGATTAACAAAACATGCACACAACAGTATTCATGCTGTTGTGGTGAAAGTGAATGAAAACAACTGTTTTGATAATGGTTTTCATACACATACCTTGTCCATAATGTAGAGACCTATGGGATATTCATTGAAGAGGTAAGGGAGGAGGATATTACATGTGATCTGCATAACATACCAATACCAATTAAAATACCTTTATATGCCTCCTTGTCTGTATACCTGCAGACACAAACACAAAAGTGAGCAGTTCAGTCTTCTGTACCCAAAACAGCTAGCCTATCCATTAAATTRTGTCCATTTTCTAATTTAGAAAAATTTGCACAAATATAAAAAAATAGACGGTATCACCATAAAACAATATAAATTCAGATCATACAAGGGACAAACCTTACCTTAAATTGAGGTTAAGTGCCTGCACTTGTTGTCCATTCAAATTCAAATCCAAGTGTTTCAGTTGGGCAGTTAGGTTCTTGCAAGAACCCCCCACCATCTAAGGAGGTTCCTCGATGTACCCCATCTCCTATAAGGTTCTTTGAAGAACTGTTTGGGGGCCATTTTATCCAAAGACATGCTCCTCCAAACAATCCAGTCCTTCATATCAACAGCAGAGCCTGATGAATAACTTTGAGGATATTAGAAGAACCCTTGTTGAACCCCTMATTTTTAGTGTGTATCCTCTCCTTAATCAAGGCTGGTTTAGCAGAATCGCATAGGAGCGTCTTTTTATCCTGATCATTAGCCAAGTATCTTATGAATAAAGGGTTTTTAAATGGTCTACTGGAATATTTGGGATTTTTTTGCCATCATGATTTTTCATTATTCACAATTGACATACCTGCACCTACATACTTAATTTCGATGTTCAAGTAGGCTATCATCAACCATTTTCAAAGTGCGCCCCTCGTCCGATTGCCAAAGACATGCTCCTCCAAACAATTCAGTCCTCCATATCAACAGCAGAGCCTCGCGCATAGGCACTAGTACAATTGATAGTAACGTTCAAATGCATAAAGACAGGTAGGCCTACATGTGGCATGGATCAAGATAAGCAATTTATTTGATGATATATTTATCTATATTTTTTATTATTATATAATTTTTCTTGTTTCATGTCAACATCGTAAACAAATTGTACATATGTACATATATTTGAATCCCAAAATTAAACAAGTTTACATAAAACATAGCATAACCAACAAACACCAAAACAAAACAAAAATATACTGTAGTTGAAATGGCACTTTAAATGAAACGTTGATTATTGTGCACTGTCCCTGTAAAAATAAAAAATTGGCTCAAATTCAAATATACAAAAACAATAAGATTATACATCCCCTTTGAGTGTTCTGCTCTTAATTTTTAATTGCTTTAATCATATATTTTTTTCTCATTCATTTTATTAACATTATCTGTATTTTCCTTACATGCCTTTATTAATTTGACTGTGGCAAAATGTGTGACTGTTCCCGACGACACCCAGTACAAATAGCAACCGGTCCATTCCTATAGGACATACAGTATGAACATGCCCTCTAGCTCCGTTTTGACATTTTCCAAAACAGATGGCCAGGAGTGACTTTTCCCTTCTTACACTTCCAACAAGTATCAGATAATTCTGCTTTCATGTTCATCCATATAATGGGAGTCCTATGAACCCTTTGCATAATCTTATATTGCATCTATTGCACATTGTTGCAGGTGAACACTTGTCTTGCTTTTAGCAAAGCCTTTGTCCAATTTTGTATATCTGGGCCTCTTCCCAGCTCCGTTTCCCATAACCTAATCAGAGCACTTGAGTTACTTTCAACATTAGAGTGTATAGCCACATAAAATTAAGAGAAAAAGTGTTTAGGCCATTCAGCTTTCAACATCAGGGTTGAAAGTGTCAGATTGTGTCAGATTGCCACTCTGACACTTGGTTTTGTTGGATTTGCTGAAACGATAGCAATGTGTCACCATCAAACATATCTGATATTGACCTTATACCTTTCTGGTACCAGATGTGGAAAATGCTATCAGAGACGCCAGGGGGAAAGACCTTGTTTTTAATAAGGGGAGTCAGAGCAGAAAAGTAATCCTTTCTCCCAAGGTGTTAGATCTCTCCAGATCTTAAAGGTACTGTTAAGAATCGGGTTATGTTTAACTTCTGTGCTGACTGAGTTTCTGTCATCAGTCATAACACTGATTAATGAGTATCGGAGATGTGAAGCAGGATTCATTACTGACACAATTAGAGGAATGTTCATCTCTGAGCCATTCTGCAATTATGCAAGCTTGACATGCCAGGTTATAAAATAGCAAATGAGGTAGCGTTAGGACTTAGGACTCCTAAATTATAGGGTAGCTGCAGTTTACACATTTACAAACTTGATATTTTACTGTACCATAACAAATCTGAGAGGTATTTATTGAGTTCATTAAAATTATTTTTCGCTATATGTAATGGGACCATCTGGAGAGGATACAGTCTGGGGAAAACATTAATTTTAATCAGATGAATTCTACCCAACCATGATAATGGCAGGTCCATCCACCTATTTAGGTATTCCTTAACCGCAAAGTTGCAAAGTTGCTGTTAGACAGGTTGTAATTTTTTTCAAAATGTTCATACCAAGTCATTCAAATTGTTGTCTGATTTATTGAAATTAATTTTGTAATCAGAAAAATAGCTATACCTCTTAATTAAGGCAATACAAATGGGAATAGGGGTTTCTGGGTTAGAAATGAATGGCAAAATATTATCTGCATATCGGTCGCGTCATGCCATTGTCATGAATGATCTCAAGCCTCCCTCTACCGGCGGTGCAATCGTGGTGCCCTAAAGTCATGATAAAGCCAGTCATTCTGGACGAAGGCTAATGACTGTCTAGTTTAAATTACACTATAGTGCCTGGAAATACGATGACATTGCTAAAGTCAAATGTTTAGTAGGAAACAACTTTGCCAGCATTATCATGTCATCAAATGTACTTTAGACAGMTGCCAATGTTGTCATTAGCTAGCAAAGTTCATCCAAAAATTGCTAGCAATGCTAATGTTAGCTGGCTAAAATCAGTTGATCTCCCCTCAATCTTAGCCTGTCTAGCCCCGGGTTAATTAAAACCTGTTGAGGATAGAGGGCGCTATTTTCACTTTGGGAAAAAATCGTGTCCAATTTAAACGGCCTCGTACTCTATTCTTGCTCGTACAATATGCATATTATTATTACTATTGGATAGAAAACACTCTCAAGTTTCTAAAACCGTTTGAATTATATCTGTGAGTAAAACAGAACTCATTTTGCAGCAAACTTCCTGTCAGAAAGTGAAAAATCTGAAATCGAGGCTCTTTTCCAGGGCCTCCCTATCATTTTGCTTGAAATTTATGACTATACATGCACTTCATACGGCTTCCACTAGATGTCAATAGGCTGTGAGAGGTGAAATGGGGTTTCTAGGTATTTCTATGGTCAAAAGAGAGAGCTTGGAATGACATGACCCCCGAATTATGAACCCCTCAACCAAGCGTTAACACGTGGGGCATTTTCATAGTTTTGAGTCACGCCTTTGGCTTTCAACACCACGTGATTGTCTTTAGTCCTAAAAGCATAGCTTTTAGGACCACAGGAGGACCATTCTGTGATATGGTCACCATCTTCGAGTTCACTCGTTAAACCACCCAGATAGTTGCTAAGTGGGGGGTTCCAATCACCCTGTTTGCCTACATAGACCACAGTGCCGGTGTCGTGGTAAAGAACCCGCCTCGGAAGCTGCTCCACGAGGTGTACAGTTCAAGTCGGCCATAGGCTGTGGTAAATGCTGCAAGAAACACATTTACAGGGAGTAGAACCCACTTCTTGTTACGTCTCCATTGCACCAGGGCAATGTCTTGACTCAAGAATGAAAAATTWGAAATTTCGTATTGGTCCGAAACAACAAATTCCAAAAATTATTCGGGGTCTTTAACTTCTCTAGAATAGGGGGCAGCATTTTCACGTTTGGAGGAAAAGCATACCCAAATTCAACTGCCAGCTACTCATCCCCAGAAGATAAGATATGTATATTGTTAGTGGATTTGGATAGAAAACACTCTGAAGTTTCTAAAACTGTTTGAATCATGTCTCTGAGTATAACAGAACTTATTTAGCAAGCGAAACCCAGAGGACAAACCATTCAGATATTTTTTTTTTGAGGTCACTCTCTTTTCAATGGATTTTTATTGGGAATACAGATTTCTAATTGACCTTCTTGCAGTTCCTACCACTTCCACTGGATGTCAACAGTCTTTAGAAATTGGTTGAGTGTTTTTCCTTTGTGTAATGAAGAAGTACGGCCATTTGAATCAGGGTCACTTGTTGGGTCACCATTTGAATCAGGGTCACTTGTTGTGTACTGTTAGATAGAGGCGCATGACCAGAAAGCATGCTACAGATTGTTTTAATCCTGTATTGAACACAGATCATCCCGTCTTCAATTTTATTGATTATTTACGTWAAAAAAATACCTAAAGTTGTATTACAAAAGTAGTTTGAAATGTTTAGGCAAAGTTTACAGGTAACTTTTGAGATATTTTGTAGTCATGTTTCACGAGTTGGAACCGATGTTTTTCTGGATCAAACGGGCCAAATAAATKGACATTTTGGATATATATCGACAGAATTAATCGAACAAAAGGACCATTTGTGATGTTTAAGGGACATATTGGAGTGCCAACAACAGAAGATCGTCAAAGGTAAGGCATGAATTATATTTTTATTTGTGTGTTTTGTGTCGTGCCTGCAGGGTTGAAATATGCTTATCTCTCTTTGTTTACAATGGTGCTAACTCAGATAAAAGCATAATTTGCTTTCCCCGAAAAGCCTATTTGAATTCTGACATGTTGGCTGGATTCACAACCAGTGTAGCTTTAATTTGGTATCTTTCATGTGTGATTTCATGAAAGGTAGATTTTTATAGTAATTTATTTGAATATGGCGCTCTGCATTTTCTCTGGCTTTTGGCCAAGTGAGAGAGTAGCGTCCCGCCTAAACTCAGATTTTTGGATATAAATATGAATTTTCCCTAACAAAACATACATGTATTGTGTAACATGAAGTCCTATGAGTGTCATCTGATGAAGATCAAAGGTTAGTGATTAATTTGATYTCTATTTCTGCTTTTTGTTATTCCTCTCTTTGGCTGGAAAAATGGCTGCGTTTTTCTGTGGCTATGTACTGACCTAACATAACCGTTTGGTGTGCTTTCACCGTAAATCCTTTTTGAAATCAGACATGTTGGCTGGATTTACAACAAGTTTTGCTTTAATTTGGTGTCTTTCATGTGTGATTTCATGAAAGTTGGATTTTTATAGTAATGTATTTTAATTTGGCGCTCTGCATTTTTACTGGCTTTTGGCCAAGTGGGACGTTAGCGTCCCACATATCCCAGAGAAGTTAATGATCGACGTTGTTAGCATATTGCATCTCTGCGAAAGCTTCCCCCAAAGAGAGTTTTAGTACAATTTCGACACATTTCTTTTGGTTTTGTTGACCTCTATTCTGTCAGGGTCAAGAAGTATGCCTTCTCTGTCGTGATAGTCTTGAATGTACTTGTCTTTGCTCTCTTGATCTGTGACCGATGCAGGATAGCCTGAAGCCATTTGCTTGCATCTCAAGAAGGTGTTGATGTACTCTTTAAAAAGTGTGTCTGATTTCCTGGAAAAGTTCCACACTTCAAAGATTTTTGGCCACACGATACCCCATCTCTAGAGCCTTAGAGAATTCAACTGTGACCCATAAACCTGTCAGGGCTCTTTCTTGATCTGAGTGATCACAAGGCTTTTCCTGGTTGTTGTTTTCACTGCAGGTGCGACAAAGGGGAAAGAAAAGTTTTCCTTGAGTCCCTTGTAAGGCAACACTGGTATAAACAAACCCCTAGGAGGGTAGACAGTTGCTTTGATCAGACCAAAATAGTTTTGGGGTAAGTCAAAGTCGCAGTGAATAATTTTAGGATGCCCCATAGGATAGCATGAGGAACTCATTACATGAGGATAAAGGGATGTAAAATCTACATATCCTATTGTCCCGTCGGGTTGCGCTACATACCTCAATGTCAAAGCATTGGTACGGCCTCCATACAAGGCCTATCGTGGTTCCAAGGGTTCTGGTGTGTCAGACTTTTTGAGTGCGGTCCACTCATGCTCCCACATCACATTCACTTTTAACCCGTAAGTAGCCTGTAAAGATTCCAATTTGTCTTGAAACTCTTGGTACATTTCCCAAAAATTATTCTGGGTTAGGACACACATGGGCTGGGGCACAAAGCAAGATTTACAACCGTGGAAGAAACAACCGTTGTACTCAAACACGGTCTCAACATCGTCAATCTGTGTGTATCCATCTACATGATGAGGCCCAAACGCCTTCTCACCCCTATTCAAAGCATGTTGAATAAAAATGTCTTTATCCTGGGCCAAGTACTCCAACCATTGAATGGACCCACTAGAGTATGACTTGAATTGGCGTCGGTAGTTGTCAGGYGAGGGGATAGCTATAGATGCTGTAGGTAGAAAGTGTGTACGATAGGTTTTCATGCATGCCGATGCAATAGTTGTACAACTCCAGGGGTCAATGCCTGCATCTTTGATGACCTCTTCTCTGAATCTGAGGCATCCTTCACGAAGTTTAAGAGAAGTGTATCTTAAGTTCCATGCATAACACTTGAATTTTCATCAACATTTATAATGAGTATTTCTGTGAATTCATGTGGCTCTCTGCAAAATCATAGCATGTTTTTGAACTACTGAACATAACACACAAATGTAAAATGAGATTTTGGGAYATAAATATGCACTTTATCGAACAAAACATACATGTATTGTGTAACATGAAGTCCTATGAGTGTCATCTGAAGAAGATCATCAAATGTTAGTGATTCATTTTATCTCTATTTGTGCTTTTTGTGACTCCTATCTTTGGTGGGAAAAATGGCTGGGTTTTTCTGTGACTTGGTGGTGACCTAACATAATCGTTTGTGGCGCTTTCGCTGTAAAGCATTTTTGAAATCCTACACTGTGGCTGGATTAACGAGAATGTTATCTTTAAAATGGGGCCTAATACTTGTATGTTTGAGAAATTTGGTTTCTGTTGATCTGTATTTGGCGCCCTGCAATTTCATTGGCTGTTGGCGAGGGGTTCCGCTAGCGGAACGGGGTTCCAGTCCTAGACAGGTTAATACGATAATCAGAGGGAAGCTGTAATCTATAACATGCCTCGTTCACCCTCCTCAGGACTTTAAATAGCCCAACAAACCGGGGACCCAGCTTCAGTTCAGGTGGAGGGKCAGGTGGAGGGTCGAGAGCCAGACCCGGTCCCCCGGTGCGAACACCGGTGTCTCAGTACGGTGAAGGTCCGCACTGGCTTTCTGGCGACGCGCGGCTCGCTGGAGATGGACACGGGTGGCCTCCCATGTCTCCTCCGCGCGCCTAAACARGTCGTCCACCGCAGGAGTCTCGGTCTGACCCTGATGCCACGGTGCCAGAACCGTCTGGTACCCCAATACGCACTGGAAGGGGGAGAGGTTAGTGGAGGAGTGGCGAAGCGAGTTCTGTGCCATCTCGGCCCAGGGCACAAACTCTGTCTACTCCCCGGCAGGTCCTGGCAATAGGACYGCAGAAACCTGCCCACATCCTGGTTGACTCTCTCTACCTGCCCTTTACTCTCGGGGTGAAAACCTGAGGTAAGGCTAATCGAGACCCCCAGACGTTCCATGAACGCCTTCCAAACTCTCGACGTGAACTGGGGACCCCGATCAGACACTATATCCTCAGGCACCCCGTAGTGCCGGAAGACGTGTGTAAACAAGGCCTCYGCAGTCTGTAGGGCCGTAGGGAGACCAGGCAGAGGGAGGAGACGACAAGACTTAGAAAAACAATCCACAACGACCAGGATCGTGGTATTTCCCTGTGAGGGGGGAAGATCCGTTAGGAAATCCACTGACAGATGTGACCAAGGTCATTGTGGAATGGGTAAGGGATGTAACTTACCTCTGGGCAGGTGTCTCGGAGCCTTACACTGGGCACACRCCGAGCAGGAGGAGACATAAACCCTCACGTCCTTAGCCAAAGTGGGCCACCAGTACTTCCCAGTCAGACAGCGCACCGTCCGACCGATCCCCGGATGACCAGAGGAGGGAGACGTGTGGGCCCAAGAGATCAACTGGTCACGGACAGCAGACGGAACGTACACATGCCCAACGGGACACTGGAGGGGAGCGGGCTCTGTACGTAACGCCTGCTCAATGTCCGCATCCAGATCCCACATGACCGCCGCTACCAGGCAGGAGGCCGGGAGTATGGGAGTTTGATCCAAGGGCCGCTCCTCTGTGTCATACAGCCGGGACAGTGCGTCTGCCTTCTTATTCTGGGAACCTGGTCTGTAAGACAGGGTAAACACAAAACGGGTAAATAACATGGCCCACCTTGCCTGACGAGGATTCAGTCTCCTCGCTGCCCAGATGTACTCCAGGTTGCGGTAGTCAGTCCAGATGAGAAAGGGTGTTTAGCCCCCTCAAGGCAATGTCTCCACGCTTTCAACGCTTTAACCACAGCCAACAACTCCTGGTCTCCCACATCATAGTTACGCTCTGCTGGGCTGAGCTTCTTCGAGAAGAAAGCACAGGGGCGGAGTTTCGGTGGCGTGCCCGAGCGCTGTGAGAGCACGGCTCCTATCCCAGCCTCGGACRMGTCCACCTCCACTATGAATTCCAAAGAGGGATCCGGATGGGCCAGCACTGGAGCCACTAAGTACTAAGTAAACAGAGCTCTTAGTTGCCCAAAAGCCCTGTCCGCCTCAGCCGACCACTGCAACCTTACAGGACCCCACTTCAGTAATGAGGTAATGGGCGCAGCAACCTGGCCAAAACCCTGGATAAATCTCCTCTCTTTCGCCATTCGGCTTGGATTCTCTGGATTCTCTGTCGACACGACCACGTCGAGCAGACCCCCTCCGTCTGAGCAGACCACCCCCGGCTACTAACTTTATAAACGCCGCGTGCTAGCTTAGTGGAGGCCTCTGCTCCATCTACGGGCTCCCCTGGACACTATGATCACTTGGCTACATAGCTGATGCATGCTTGACTGTCCATTTAATTCACGGTACTCCATTCTGTTTATTTGTGTTTTATCTGTCGGCTCTGTGCTTTAACTCAGGATCTGTGTGTAGTAATCCGACCCTCTCTGCCTAGTCGTCGCCATTTTTAACCTGTTGTTGCTGTGTTAGACTAGCACCCTGTTATTGCTGCTGTTATCTTACCTGTTGTTTTAGCTAGCTCTCCCAATCAAGACCTGCAATCACTTTATGCCTTATTGTATGTCTCTCTCAAATATCAATATGCCTTGCATACTGTTGTTCAGGCTAGCTATCATTATCATTGTTTTGGTTTGCAATGGACCCTGTAGTTCCACTCTCCGTACCTCTGAAACCCCTTTTGTCCCACCCCCCACACATGCGGTGACCTCACCCATTGAGACCAGCATGTCCAGAGATACAACCTCTCTATCATCACCCAGTGCCTGGGCCTGCCTCCGCTGTACCCGCGCCCTCCATCCCTGTCTGCACATTATGCCCAGAATCTATTCTACCACGCCCATAAATCTGCTCCTTTATTCTTTGTCCCCAACGCTCTAGGCGACCAGTGTTGATAGCCTTTAGCCGCACCCTCATCCTACTACTCCTCTGTTCCTCGGGGTGATGTGGAGGTAAACCCAGGCCCTGCATGTCCCCAGTCACCCTCATTTGTTGACTTCTGTGATCGAAAAAGCCTTGGCCTCATGCAGTCAACATCAGAAGCCTCCTCCCTAAGTTTGCCTTACTCACCGCTTTAGCACACTCTGCCAATCCTGATGTCCTTGCCGTGTCCGAATCCTGGCTTAGGAAGGCCACCAAAAATTCTGAGATTTCCATACCCAACTATAACACTTTCCGTCAAGATAGAACTGCCAAAGGGGGAGGAAGTTGCAATTCTACTGCAGAGATAGCCTGCAAAGTTCTGTCATACTTTCCAGGTCTATGCCCAAACAGTTCGAACTTCTAATTTTAAAAATTAATCTCTCCAGAAATAAGTCTCTCACTGTTGCCGCCTGCTACCGACCCCCCTCAGCTCCCAGCTGTGCCCTGGACACCATCTGTGAATTGATCGCTCCCCATCTAGCTTCAGAGTTTGTTCTGTTAGGTGACCTAAACTGGGATATGCTTAACACCCCGGCAGTCCTACAATCCAAGCTTGATGCCCTCAATCTCACACAAATCATCCAAGAACCCACCAGGTACAACCCCAAATCCTCGTAAACATGGGCACCCTAATAGACATTATCCTGACCAACCTGCCCTCCAAATACACCTCTGCTGTCTTCAATCAAGATCTCAGCGAATCACTGCCTCATTGCCTGTATCCGCCACGGGTCCGCGGTCAAACGACCACCCCTCATCACTGTCAAACGCTCCCTAAAAACACTTCTGCGAGCAGGCCTTTCTAATCGACCTGGCCCGGGTACCCTGGAAGGATATTGACCTCATCCCGTCAGTTGAGGATGCCTGGTCATTCTTTAAATGTTACTTCCTCACCATATTTAGACAAGCATGCTCCGTTCAAAAAATGCAGAACCAAGAACAGATATAGCCCTTGGTTCACTCCAGACCTGACTGCCCTCGAACCAGCGACAAAAAACATCCTGTGGCGAACTGCAATAGCATCGAAGAGCCCCCGCGATATGCAAACTGTTCAGGGAAGTCAGGAACCCAATACACGCAGTCAGTCAGGAAAGCAAAGGCCAGCTTTTTCAAGCAGAAATTCGCATCCTGTAGCTCTAACTCCAAAAAGTTCTGGGATACTGTAAAGTCCATGGAGAACAAGAGCACCTCCTCCCAGCTGCCCACTGCACTGAAGCTAGGTAACACGGTCACCACCGATAAATCCGTGATAATCGAAGACTTCAACAAGCATTTCTCAATGGCTGGCCATGCCTTCCTCCTGGCGACTCCAACCTTGGCCAACAGCCCCGCCCCCCCGCTGCTACTCGCCCAAGCCTCCCCAGCTTCTCCTTTACCCAAATCCAGATAGCAGATGTTCTGAAAGAGCTGGAAAACCTGGACCCATACAAATCAGCTGGGCTTGAAAATCTGGACCCCCTATTTCTGAAACTGTCCGCCCGCCATTGTCGCACCCCTATTACCAGCCTGTTCAACCTCTCCTTCGTATCATCTGAGATCCCCAAGGATTGGAAAGCTGCCGCGGTCATCCCCCTCTTCAAAGGGGGAGACACCCTGGACCCAAACTGTTACAGACCTATACCATCCTGCCCTGCCTATCTAAGGTCTTCGAAAGCCAAGTCAACAAACAGATCACTGACCATCTCGAATCCCACCGTACCTTCTCCGCTGTGCAATCCGGTTTCCGAGCCGGTCACGGGTGCACCTCAGCCACGCTCAAGGTACTAAACGATATCATAACCGCCATCGATAAAAGACATTACTGTGCAGCCGTTCATCGACCTGGCCAAGGCTTTCGACTCTGTCAATCACCATTATTCTTATCGGCAGACTCAGTAGCCTCGGTTTTTCTAATGACTGCCTTGCCTGGTTCACCAACTACTTTGCAGACAGAGTTCAGTGTGTCCAAATCGGAGGGCATGTTGTCCGGTCCCTCTGGCAGTCTCTATGGGGTACCACAGGGTTCAATTCTCGGGCCGACTCTTTTCTCTGTATACATCAATGATGTTGCTCTTGCTGCGGGCATTCCCTGATCCACCTCTACGCAGACGACACCCATTCTATATACTTCCGGCCCTTCCTTGGACACTGTGCTATCTAACCTCCAAACGAGCTTTCAATGCCATACAACACTCCTTCCGTGGCCTCCAACTGCTCTTAAACGCTAGTAAAACCAAATGCATGCTTTTCAACGTTCGCTGCCTGCACCCGCACGCCCGACTAGCATCACCACCCTGGACGGTTCCGACCTAGAATATGTGGACATCTATAAGTACCTAGGTGTCTGGCTAGACTGCAAACTCTCCTTCCAGACTCATATCAAACATCTCCAATCCAAAATCAAATCAAGAATCGGCTTCTATTCCGCAACAAAGCCTCCTTCACTCACGCCGCCAAACTTACCCTAGTAAAAACTGACTATCCTACCAATCCCGACTTCGGCGATGTCATCTACAAAATAGCTTCCAACACTCTACTCAGCAAAACTGGATGCAGTTTATCACAGTGCCATTCGTTTTGTTATAAGCACCTTATACGACCCACCACTGCGACCTGTATGCCCTAGTCGCTGGCCCTCGCTACATGTTCGTCGTCAGACCCACTGGCTCCAGGTCATCTACAAGGCTATGCTAGTAAAGTGCCGCCTTATCTCAGTTCACTGGTCACGATGGCTACACCCACCGCAGCACGCGCTCCAGCAGGTGTATCTCACTGATCATCCCTAAAGCTAAAACCTCATTTGGACGCCTTTCCTTCCAGTTTTCTCTGCTGCCTGCGACTGGAACGAATTGCAAAAATCTCTGAGTTGGAGACTTTTATCTCCCTCAACAACTTTAAAAATCTGCTATCCGAGCAGCTAACCGATCGCTGCAGCTGTACATAGTCCATCTGTAAACTACCCACCCAATTTACCTACCTCACCCCCATACTGCTTTTATTATTTACTTTTCTGCTCTTTTGCACACCAGTATTTCTTCTTGCACATGATCATCTGATGATTTATCACTCCAGTGTTATCTGCTAAATTGTAATTATTGATTTATTGGCTACTCATGCCTTTTGCACACTTGTATATAGATTCTCTTTCTTTCTACCATGTTATTGACTGTTTATTGTTTACTCCATGTGTAACTCTGTGTTGTCTGTTCACACTGCTATGCTTTATCTTGGCCAGGTCGCAGTTGCAAATGAGAACTTGTTCTCAACTAGCCTACCTGGTAAAATAAAGGTGAATAAAAAAAAATAAAAAAATGA
>NC_036839.1:36109812-36126409 GCF_002910315.2 Salvelinus sp. IW2-2015 | reverse complement strand
CTCCGTAGTAATTGGCAAACCCTAATAATCGCTGCACCTCCTTTACCGTGGTGGGAGTCGGCCAATTACGCACGGCTGCAATAGGGTCACTCTCCATCTCCACCCCTGATGTGGAAATGCGATACCCTAGGAAGGAGACGACCTGCTGAAAGAACAGGCATTTCTCAGCCTTGACGTACAGGTCATGCTCAAACAGTCGTCCAAGTACCTTGCGCACCAAGTACACATGAATCCAAGATGGGGTAGCAGTGGATGTGTCTTTGTCCTGTCTTGTCCCGTGTAAATAGTATTCGTATTTTTCGTATACATTTCGTATACATTTCGTATTTATTTTAATTTCACTTTCCATCTAGGAACTGAATATACATTCCTACATTCCGCCTCACCCAATGTGGTACGGACCTGGTATTTTTTTTATATACTTTAGAACCGTAACCCCAATCAGAAGCTAGCCAGATAACTAGCTACTAGCTAGTAGTCAGTTAGCCACTGCTGCGGTCTTCGCCCTTAACTCGGACACAGCCAGCTTCAATACCGGGCCAATACCTGCCAGTCTGCAAGCGCGATATCAACCCAGAGCATATAGGACTGCTTTTTTCTCACACAATCACCGGATTCCTGACGCAAGCTCTGGACAATTACACCGTATTATCACAGCTAGCTAGCTGCAACCGAGTGGCTACTACTGGCTAACACCTCTGTCCCGAAGCAAGCACCAGTTAGCCTTGAGCTAGCCTCGAGCTAGGCCCATCTGCCGGCTAGCCGAAGAGGTCTACCAGCTAGCGCAGTTAGCGCCACTGCCACGAAGCTAGCACCAGTTAGCAAACACATTCTACAATTCACAACCTCTCTTTCGCCATTCGGCTTGGATTCTCTGGATTCTCTGTCGACACGACCACGTCTGAGCAGACCCCCTCCGTCTGAGCAGACCACCCCCGGCTACTAACTTTAAACGCCGCGTGCTAGCTTAGTGGAGGCCTCTGCTCCATCTACGGCTGCCCCCTGGACACTATGATCACTTGGCTACATAGCTGATGCATGCTTGACTGTCCATTTAATTCACGGTACTCCATTCTGTTTATTTGTGTTTTATCTGTCGGCTCTGTGCTTTAACTCAGGATCTGTGTGTAGTTAATCCGACCCTCTCTGCCTAGTCGTCGCCATTTTTACCTGTTGTTGCTGTGTTAGACTAGCACCCTGTTATTGCTGCTGTTATCTTACCTGTTGTTTTAGCTAGCTCTCCAATCAAGACCTGCAATCACTTTATGCCTTATTGTATGTCTCTCTCAAATATCAATATGCCTTGCATACTGTTGTTCAGGCTAGCTATCATTATCATTGTTTTGGTTTGCAATGGACCCTGTAGTTCCACTCTCCGTACCTCTGATACCCCTTTTGTCCCACCCCCCACACATGCGGTGACCTCACCCATTGAGACCAGCATGTCCAGAGATTACAACCTCTCTTATCATCACCCAGTGCCTGGGCCTGCCTCCGCTGTACCCGCGCCCCTCCATACCCCTGTCTGCACATTATGCCCAGAATCTATTCTACCACGCCCATAAATCTGCTCCTTTATTCTTTGTCCCCAACGCTCTAGGCGGACCAGTTTTGATAGCCTTTAGCCGCACCCTCATCCTACTACTCCTCTGTTCCTCGGGTGATGTGGAGGTAAACCCAGGCCCTGCATGTCCCCAGTCACCCTCATTTGTTGACTTCTGTGATCGAAAAAGCCTTGGCCTCATGCATGTCAACATCAGAAGCCTCCTCCCTAAGTTTGCCTTACTCACGCGTTTAGCACACTCTGCCAATCCTGATGTCCTTGCCGTGTCCGAATCCTGGCTTAGGAAGGCCACCAAAAATTCTGAGATTTCCATACCCAACTATAACACTTTCCGTCAAGATAGAACTGCCAAAGGGGGAGGAGTTGCAATCTACTGCAGAGATAGCCTGCAAAGTTCTGCATACTTTCCAGGTCTATGCCCAAACAGTTCGAACTTCTAATTTTAAAAATTAATCTCTCCAGAAATAAGGTCTCTCACTGTTTGCCGCCGCTGCTTACCGACCCCCTCAGCTCCCAGCTGTGCCCTGGACACCATCTGTGAATTGATCGCTCCCCATCTAGCTTCAGAGTTTGTTCTGTTAGGTGACCTAAACTGGGATATGCTTAACACCCCGGCAGTCTCTACAATCCAAGCTTGTATGCCCTCAATCTCACACAAATCATCAAGGAACCCACCAGGTACAACCCCAAATCCGTAAACATGGGCACCCTAATAGACATTATCCTGACCAACCTGCCCTCCAAATACACCTCTGCTGTCTTCAATCAAGATCTCAGCGAATCACTGCCTCAATTGCCTGTATCCGCCACGGGTCCGCGGTCAAACGACCACCCCTCATCACGTTCAAACGCTCCCTAAAAACACTTCTGCGAGCAGGCCTTTCTAATCGAACCGGGCCCGGGTACCCTGGAAGGATATTGACCTCATCCCGTCAGTTGAGGATGCCTGGTCA
Organism: Salvelinus sp. IW2-2015; assembly: GCF_002910315.2. Lineage (NCBI taxonomy): Eukaryota > Metazoa > Chordata > Actinopteri > Salmoniformes > Salmonidae > Salvelinus > Salvelinus sp. IW2-2015. Next base: position 36,123,892 of record NC_036839.1, on the reverse strand, counting down.
TTCTTTTAAATGTTACTTCCTCACCATATTAGACAAGCATGCTCCGTTCAAAAAATGCAGAACCAAGAACAGATATAGCCCTTGGTTCACTCCAGACCTGACTGCCCTCGACCAGCACAAAAACATCCCTGTGGCGAACTGCAATAGCATCGAAGAGCCCCCGCGATATGCAAACTGTTCAGGGAAGTCAGGAACCAATACACGCAGTCAGTCAGGAAAGCAAAGGCCAGCTTTTTCAAGCAGAAATTCGCATCCTGTAGCTCTAACTCCAAAAAGTTCTGGGATACTGTAAAGTCCATGGAGAACAAGAGCACCTCCTCCCAGCTGCCCACTGCACTGAAGCTTAGGTAAACACGGTCACCACCGATAAATCCGTGATAATCGAAGACTTCAACAAGCATTTCTCAATGGCTGGCCATGCCTTCCTCCTGGCGACTCCAACCTTGGCCAACAGCCCCGCCCCCCCGCTGCTACTCGCCCAAGCCTCCCCAGCTTCTCCTTTACCCAAATCCAGATAGCAGATGTTCTGAAAGAGCTGGAAAACCTGGACCCATACAAATCAGCTGGGCTTGACAATTCTGGACCCCCTTTTCTGAAACTGTCCGCCGCCATTGTCGCACCCCCTATTACCAGCCTGTTCAACCTCTCCTTCGTATCATCTGAGATCCCCAAGGATTGGAAAGCTGCCCCGGGTCATCCCCCTCTTCAAAGGGGGAGACACCCTGGACCCAAACTGTTACAGACCTATATCCATCCTTGCCCCTGCCTATCTAAGGTCTTCGAAAGCCAAGTCAACAAACAGATCACTGACCATCTCGAATCCCACCGTACCTTCTCCGCTGTGCAATCCGGTTTCCGAGCCGTCACGGGTGCACCTCAGCCACGCTCAAGGTACTAAACGATATCATAACCGCCATCGATAAAAGACATTACTGTGCAGCCGTCTTCATCGACCTGGCCAAGGCTTTCGACTCTGTCAATCACCATATTCTTATCGGCAGACTCAGTAGCCTCGGTTTTTCTAATGACTGCCTTGCCTGGTTCACCAACTACTTTGCAGACAGAGTTCAGTGTGTCAAATCGGAGGGCATGTTGTCCGGTCCTCTGGCAGTCTCTATGGGGGTACCACAGGGTTCAATTCTCGGGCCGACTCTTTTCTCTGTATACATCAATGATGTTGCTCTTGCTGCGGGCGATTCCCTGATCCACCTCTACGCAGACGACACCATTCTATATACTTCCGGCCCTTCCTTGGACACTGTGCTATCTAACCTCCAAACGAGCTTCAATGCCATACAACACTCCTTCCGTGGCCTCCAACTGCTCTTAAACGCTAGTAAAACCAAATGCATGCTTTTCAACCGTTCGCTGCCTGCACCCGCACGCCCGACTAGCATCACCACCCTGGACGGTTCCGACCTAGAATATGTGGACATCTATAAGTACCTAGGTGTCTGGCTAGACTGCAAACTCTCCTTCCAGACTCATATCAAACATCTCCAATCCAAAATCAAAAATCAGAATCGGCTTCTATTCCGCAACAAAGCCTCCTTCACTCACGCCGCCAAACTTACCCTAGTAAAAACTGACTATCCTACCAATCCTCGACTTCGGCGATGTCATCTACAAAATAGCTTCCAACACTCTACTCAGCAAACTGGATGCAGTTTATCACAGTGCCATTCGTTTTGTTACTAAAGCACCTTATACGACCCACCACTGCGACCTGTATGCCCTAGTCGGCTGGCCCTCGCTACATGTTCGTCGTCAGACCCACTGGCTCCAGGTCATCTACAAGGCTATGCTAGTAAAGTGCCGCCTTATCTCAGTTCACTGGTCCACATGGCTACACCACCCGCAGCACGCGCTCCAGCAGGTGTATCTCACTGATCATCCCTAAAGCTAAAAACCTCATTTGGACGCCTTTCCTTCCAGTTCTCTGCTGCCTGCGACTGGAACGAATTGCAAAAATCTCTGAGTTGGAGACTTTTTATCTCCCTCAACAACTTTAAAATCTGCTATCCGAGCAGCTAACCGATCGCTGCAGCTGTACATAGTCATCTGTAAACTACCCACCCAATTTACCTACCTACCCCCATACTGCTTTATTTATTTACTTTTCTGCTCTTTTGCACACCAGTATTCTCTTCTTGCACATGATCATCTGATGATTTATCACTCAGTGTTGATCTGCTAAATTGTAATTATTTGATTTATGCCTACCTCATGCCTTTTGCACACATTGTATATAGATTCTCTTCTTTTTACCATGTTATTGACTTGTTTATTGTTTTACTCCATGTGTAAACTCTGTGTTGTCTGTTCACACTGCTATGCTTTATCTTGGCCAGGTCGCAGTTGCAAATGAGAACTTGTTCTCAACTAGCCTACCTGGTAAAATAAAGGTGAAATAAAAAAAATAAAAAAATTAAAAAACATGCTCGGCGCATGTAGGCGGAGTAAATCAGAATGTCATCGATATACACCACTACACCTTGCCCGTGCAGGTCCCTGAAAATCTCGTCTACAAAGGATTGGAAAACTGATGGAGCATTCATCAACCGTATGGCATGACTAGGTACTCATAATGCCCCGTGGTGGTACTGAACACTGTCTTCCACTCGTCTCCCTCCGGATACGCACCAGGTTATACGCACTCCTGAGATCCAGTTTCGTGAAGATGCGCGCCCCATGCATTGACTCAATCGCGCGTGGCGATAAGAGGTAGCAGGTAACTATACTTCACCGTGATTTGATTGAGACCCTATAGTCAATGCACGGGCGTAAACCTCCTAAACTCGAGGAGGGGGTGAAGTAGAGGGCCGAATGTACCCCTGACGCAGGGATTCAGAGACATATGTATCCATAGCCACTGTCTCGCTTGCGACAGGGTATTAACGTGCCTCCTGGAAGCGAGTGTCTGCCGGGATTTATCGCACGATCCCCCGTCGATGAGGTGGTAATTTAGTCGCCTTCTTTTACAGAAGCGAAAGCCAATCGGCATATTCTGGGGGGGATGTGCACGGTGGGACCTGGTCTGGACTTTCCACCGTGGTAGCACCAACTGAAACCCCTACACACCTCCCTGAGCACTCTCGCACCCACCCGTGAGAGCCCTCTGTTGCCAGGAAATATGAGGGTTATGTAGAGCCAACCAAGGAAGTTCTAGTACCACAGGAAACGCAGGAGAGTCAATGAGAAAGAGACTGATTCTCTCTCCATGACTCCCTGCATAACCATGGCCAAGGAGATGGTGGGCCTCCTTGATTGCCCGGACCCTAATGGTCGACTATCTAGAGCGTGTACCGGGAAGGGTCTAACTATGGGAAAAATAGGGATTCCCTAACTAATGGCTAATGCTCTGTCGATAAATTCCCAGCTGCGCCTGAGTCGACGAGCGCCTTATGCTGGGATGTGGGGAAAACTCAGGGAACAAACAGGCACAACAGTTGATGAACAGAGGACTCTGGATGAGGTGTGGTGCAAACTCACCTGAGGTGACGCCAGAGTACCCTGCCTGTTGCCTCGACTCCCAGAGGAACAAACACGGCACCGACCGGCAGATGGCGCAGGTGATGGCTCCTCTCCAGTCTCCCTATGAGCCCCCCCTCCTAACTCCATCGGCACCGAGCAGGAGTGCTGGATGATGGAACCGACAGAGCCCCCTCCTGGACGTCCGCGGGTGATCAGCAGTTAACCAACCGGCTGGACAAATCCACTAGTTGGTAAAAGGAAATGGTGGCATTCTGCAGGCCAGCTCACGTCGGACGTCCTCTCGTAAGGCTGCATCGATAATGGTCGATGAAGGGCCAAAAAACATGCTCGGCGCATGTAGCGGAGTAAATCAGAATGTCATCGATATACACCACTACACCTTGCCCGTGCAGGTCCCTGAAAATCTCGTCTACAAAGGATTGGAAAACTGATGGAGCATTCATCAACCCGTATGGCATGACTAGGTACTCATAATGCCCYGTGGTGGTACTGAACACTGTCTTCCACTCGTCTCCCTCCCGGATACGCACCAGGTTATACGCACTCCTGAGATCCAGTTTCGTGAAGATGCGCGCCCCATGCATTGACTCAATCGCCGTGGCGATAAGAGGTAGCRGGTAACTATACTTCACCGTGATTTGATTGAGACCTCTATAGTCAATGCACGGGCGTAAACCTCCTAAACTCGAGGAGGCGGGTGAAGTAGAGGGCCGAATGTACCCCTGACGCAGGGATTCAGAGACATATGTATCCATAGCCACTGTCTCCGCTTGCGACAGGGTATTAACGTGCCTCCTGGGAAGCGCAGTGTCTGCCAGGAGATTTATCGCACGATCCCCCCGTCGATGAGGTGGTAATTTAGTCGCCTTCTTATTACAGAAGGCGAAAGCCAAATCGGCATATTCTGGGGGGGATGTGCACGGTGGAGACCTGGTCTGGACTTTCCACCGTGGTAGCACCAACTGAAACCCCTACACACCTCCCTGAGCACTCTCGCGACCACCCCGTGAGAGCCCTCTGTTGCCAGGAAATAGTGGGGTTATGTAGAGCCAACCAAGGAAGTTCTAGTACCACAGGAAACGCAGGAGAGTCAATGAGAAAGAGACTGATTCTCTCCTCATGACTCCCCTGCATAACCATGGCCAAGGAGATGGTGGCCTCCTTGATTAGCCCGGACCCTAATGGTCGACTATCTAGAGCGTGTACCGGGAAGGGTCTAACTATGGGAAAAATAGGGATCCCTAACCTAATGGCTAATGCTCTGTCGATAAAATTCCCAGCTGCGCCTGAGTCGACGAGCGCCTTATGCTGGGAATGTGGGGAAAACTCAGGGAAACAAACAGGCACAAACAGTTGATGAACAGAGGACTCTGGATGAGTGTGGTGCAAACTCACCTGAGGTGACGCCAGAGTACCCTGCCTGTTGCCTCGACTCCCAGAGGAACAAACACGGCACCGACCGGCAGATGGCGCAGGTGATGGCTCCTCCTCCAGTCTCCCTATGAGCAGCCCCTCCTAACTCCATGGGCACCGGAGCAGGAGTGCTGGATGATGGAACCGACAGAGCCCCCTCTGGACGTCCGCGGGTGATCAGCAGGTTAACCAACCGGMTGGACAAATCCACTAGTTGGTAAAAGGAAATGGTGGCATTCCTGCAGGCCAGCTCACGTCGGACGTCCTCTCGTAGGCTGCATCGATAATGGTCGATGAGGGCCCTGTCGTTGCAGCCTGCTCCGGCGGCCAAGGTCCGGAATTCCAGGGCGAAGTCCTGGGCGCTCCTCATCCCCTGTCTCAGATGGAAGAGCCTCTCCCCCGTCGCTCTGCCCTCAGGTGGATGGTCGAAGACGGCCCTGAAGCGACGGGTGAACTCCTCAAAGTGGTCTGGCACGGCATCTCCTTCTCTCCACACGGCGTTTTCCCACTCCAGCGCTCTTCCTGTGAGACAGGAGACGAGGGCGGCCACTCTCTCCCCTCCTGAGGGAGCTGGGTGCACAGTGGCCAGGTAGAGGTCCATTTGTAACAAGAATACCTGGCACTGTGCTGCTGTTCGATCATACTCCCTGGGAAGGGAGGGACGCATCCCACTGGAACTCTCTCCGGATGGAACGGATGGAGATGACCAGTACAACCGGGGTTGAGGCACTGGAGAGACTTCCTGTCTATCCCAGCGGTCCATAGTCTGGACAACGCGATTCATCATGGCACCAAGATGTTGTAACATGGCCGAATGTTCCTGGACGCGCTCCTCGACTCCTCAACTGGGGTACCTGCTCCTGCTGACTCCATTGAAGGTGTGTAATTCTGTCAGGATGGTGTATTGGAGGCGAAGTCAAGTGCAGGAGAACAGATTATAATGAACAGGCACACTTTTATTATAGTTCCAAAAAACGAGAGCACTACATGAATCAAACGCGCTCAAAAAACGGAACATAAAAGTAGAGTGCGTAAACTAACACCACCTAACATGAAAACAATTACACACAAAACATGGGAAACAGAGGGTTAAATACAAGTAGCTTAATTGGGGAAATGAAAACCAGGTGTGTATGGAAACAAGACAAGACAAATGGATATGAAAAATGGAGCGGCGATGGCTAGAAAGCCAGTGACGTCAATCGCCGAACGCCGCCCGAACAAGGAGAGGGGCTGACTTCGGCAGAAGTTATGACAGATGGTGACTGGCTGCACGCATCCCCTTCTAACGAAGGCTGTTCCAAATCATTTATTCCCCGGAGCAACTGGGTAAAGGATTGATATCCTACAAAAGTTAAATAATATTAACATATATTTATACAAAATATATACATTTTAAATTATGAGAATATGTGCATTTGACATATTACCTAAAAAATCGTTGTCCCCAGTTTTAAAAAACATATAACTCCTGTTTAACCTGTCTAGGACTGGGGTTCTGCTCGCCAACAGCCAATGAAATTGCAGGGCGCCATATTCAATCAACAGAAATCTCAGAATTATATTTTCTCAAAACATACAAGTATTAGACACCATTTTAACGATAAAATTGTCGTTAATCCAACCAGAGTGTCCGATTTCAAAAAAAGCTTTTCGGCGAAAGCAGAACATATCATGATGTTAGGTCAGCAACTAGTCACAGAAAGCATACAGCGATTTTCCAACCAAAGAGAGGAGTCACAAAAAGCTGAAATATGGATCAAATTAATCACTAACCTTTGATATTCTTCATCAGATGACACTCCCGGGACAACATGTTACACATTACATGTATGTTTTGTTCGATCAAGTTCATATTTATATCCAAAAACCTCATTTTACATTTGGCTTTGCCTCCAAAACATCCTGTGAATTTGTACAGAGCCACATCAAATCACAGAAATACTCATAATAAACATTGATAAAAGATACAAGTGTTTTTCACAGATTTAAAAAATATGCTTCTCCTCCTTTCAAAACTTTACGGAAAAAGCAAACCATGCAATAATCTGAGTACGGCGCTCAGAGACCAACACAACCCAAGAAGATATCATCCATGTTGGAGTCAACATAAGTCAGAAATAGCATTATAAATATTCACTTACCTTTGATGATCTTCATCAGAATGCACTCCCATGAATCCCAGTTCCACAATAAATGTTTGATTTGTTCCATAAAGTTAATCATTTATGTCCAAATACCTCCTTTGTTAGTGCGTTTGGTAAACAAATCCAAACTCACGACGCGCGTGCAAGTCCAGCGGAAAGTACGGAAGAAAAGTCCAAAAAGTTATATTACAGGTCATAGAAACATGTCAAACTAAGTATAGATTCAATCTTTAGGAYGTTTTTAACATAAATCTTCAATAATGTTCCAACCGGAGAATTACTTTGTGTGTAGAAAAGCAATGCAACGCAAGCTACCTCTCACATGACCGCGCGTCACGAGCTCAAAGCATTCTGCCAGACCTCTGACTCAAGTTCTAAAGACTGTTGACATCTAGTGGAAGCCTTAGGAGGTGCAACATGACCAATATCCCACTGTATCTTCAATAGGGAATGAGTTGAAAATCGACCAACCTCAGATTTCCCACTTCCTGGTTGGATTTTCTCTCAGGTTTTCGCCAGCCATATGAGTTCTGTTATACTCACAGACATCATTCAAACAGTTTTAGAAACTTCAGAGTGTTTTCTATCCAAATCTACTAATAATATGCATATATTAGCAACTGGGACTGAGTAGCAGGCAGTTTACTCTGGGAACGCTTTTCATCCAAACGTAAAAATGCTGCCTCCTATCCATGAGAAGTTAATATTAGAACATTATCAAATTGTAATATCCAAACAATTCCCTGAAAATACCTAACGCCTTCAAATCTAATATATTATTTTCACTAACTCACCTTCAGAAAGCTCCATTAGGACGGATTCACAGATGACGTTTTTTCGGGCGGCATGGTCATATATCATATATTACCCCAGAATGTTTAGAGACCAAAAACCACAGGAGGGTGTCTTGACATATTCTGTCTGCCAGTATTGCATTTATGCTTCATAGCACCTCAGGGGTAGCAGCTTGGGGGGTGTCCGTTGTAAATTTATAGCCCGGGGTGGGGGGACCGTTAGTATATGCGCTGATTAGAAATAACATACGTTTTAAACCGTAGGAGGTTGTCGAAAAATATATATTCTGCCGGGGTTGTTTGACTTTTTAGCCTCCCACATCCTTGGGGGTGAGATAAATACGTATTTGAAAGGCATGTCTGGTAATGAATCGAAAGTGCCAAGCCCAATTGAAGAGACTTCTTATTACAGAAGGCGAAAGGTTTGTAACCTTTTTGGTTACAAACGCCCCATGCAGAGACACACACCCCCACCCCCTTTTGTTTTGAAACACACACACATACCCGCACACGCACACGTCTTTTTCGAAATCCTTTTTCTCCGGGACATGCATGATGGTAGAGCGAAAAGCCAGAGCCCCTTCGTTAAAGGTGAGATACCGCTATAAAACCATTTATTTAATTCATAATATTTAGTACAGACCTTTTTAAAACATCTTATAATAAATCCAAAACATTTTTACTGCGCAATATTGAAACATGCACGTTATACATCATTACCAGACACAGTACTAAACTTTTAATAACCATTAAATGTTTATAACATGCTGTTGTAGGAAAGACTGTATTCGTATAAAATAAGACATAGTTTTTTTTAAGACATTGCAATTCTCCACGACAGACCGGGGCGAGAGAGAAAACGAGAGATTCCCATTCGTTAAGGGGTGAGATATAGCATTAATACCATTTCATTCTAAATCTTTAGTACAGACCTTTTAAAACATGCTATAATTATTTTAACATTTTTACAATTCCTTTATTACAGATAAAGGGCCCGGCTATATGTTTATACATCCATCCGTCTCCAATTCACCATCGTCGAGACAGACTCTTGCTCGCAGGATATCCCACACATGCTCAGTCAAGGCTCCGTAAGTTTTCACTCCATGGATAGATCAAACGTCTTGCATGTATACCCTAGGTATGTCTTAAGGATAGAAGCGGCCAGCGACGTAATTGTTCACGATTTTGGAAAAGACTGTCCAGCTTATGCATCAGGGTTATGAATATAGGGTAATCAATCCATTTCAAGCTAAACACTGGCAAAAAAAGTTGACATCCTTACAGGCTTTGGAAAATACATATGAACTGACAGACTTTGTCACATTTGTACTATCAAATTGTTCACATGCTAAAATTGTCACTTTGGAGTCGGGGCTATACACCATTGAAGAGACCCTTATGGCTTTCAAATCACCGCGCCCGCACACCAGCTCTTCCAAAGCATAGCCTGGCAGGGTTGTACCAATTTGACAGAGCGCTAGCCTTATCTTAAGCCATTCTCTCATACGCAGCGCAGGAGAAAAACTCCCGGGTTTTGCATGATAAAGGGGTTTGGGACCGCTGTCTGTGAAAATCTTCACAGTTGAATCCTCAGGTTGGAATATGTAAGCCATATGTCCATCACTCGTATCCAAAACTCCTTCAAAACATTCAGGGGCATCATACAAAATGTCCTCAATGCTTTTATCATTGGGTTTATGACAAGAGATGCATAGCACCCCGAGAATTGGCCTAGGAGACATAATTTTCTGTTTAATGTTCTTAGTTTTATTTTTTAAATCTTGTTTAGTGTTCTGGGGCCGCATGTGTTGTTCTGGGCCTTATTTATAATGCGTCTGCCGCAAACACAATCCTCCCGGACATTCCTGCTTCATAGTCAACAACCCTAAGGGCAATAACATAGGGTGGGTGGGTGGGCCATACTCTTTGAAAATGTTCAAACACATCCCCCCCAGTTCACCGAGGTCCCTACACAATCATCATGACAACTTCAAAGGAATAGATGCAATATAGCCATAAAATAGCACACACACTCTAACACGTGACAACAGAAACAGGATGCACTTATATTGGCATAACCACGTGACACCTTCCCGCCAGGACGTCCTGACCAGATGCTCATATTTGGGCATGTACGCGTCATCCGGACATAGGGTCATAAATCAGACGTTTGACGCGCGACATCTACTTTATTCTCTCTATCAGGTAACTGATGCAAGCAATATAATGAGATAAAAAAAGATAAAATACATCTTACATCACATTTCAGGTAAGACCCAAATGCAGACTTGAAGTAACAATGTTTATTACAGCAACAGGGGCAGGCAAATGACAGGTCAAGGCAGGCAGGGGTCGATAATCCAGAGTAGCGGCAAAGGCACAGGACGGCAGGCAGGCTCAAGTCAGGTAGAGGTCGGGAATCCAGGTTAGGGGCAAAGGCACAGGATGGCAGGCAGGCTCAGGGGCAGGCAGAGTGGTCAGGCAGGCGGGCTCAAAGACAGGACAGGCAAAGGTCAAAACCAGGAGAGCGAGAAAAAGAGACTGGGGAAAAGCAGGAGCTGAGACAAACCGCTGTTTGACTTGACAAACAAGACGAACTGGCAGCAGACAAACAGAGAACACAGGTATAAGTACACAGGGGATAATGGGGAAGATGAGCGACACCTGGAGGGGGGTGGAGACAAGCACAAGTGAAACAGATCAGGGTGTGACAACTTATGGAACAACTGTCAGGACCCGGTGTGAGAAACAGTCACTAATCGTCGGCAGAACCCAGAAGATGAGGCAGACACAGCAGTACTAGAGACGGTGGTTTAATCAAGGTAAAAGATCTTCAGGCAAAAATATAAATCCACAACGTCAAAAGTAAAGCCAAGAGAAAAAATGGATATCCTCCAAAATACAAAGAAAATCCACAAAGTGGTAAGAACAGCAGGGAAAAAAACAAACCTCAAAAGACTAATAAAAAATAAACAAGAACAAAACCAGAGAACCTCTGGAAAATCCAACAAGAGAAATATATGTTCACAGCATGGCTGGGGCTGGGTGCTAACATACAAACACAGCGCAAAGAACTGAGGAACACAAAGGGATTAAATACCTACAAGGAAATGACACACAGGTGCAAATAATAATTAGAACAAGGGAAAAAACAAAAGGTGACCAAAAACCTGAACAATCCTGGCCAAATCCTGACAACAACGGTGACTGTGAAGACAGACACAAAGCCACAGACACATAACACACTCACTCTACACACATACACATATATTTTGTATTGTAGATATGTGATAGTAGAGTAGTGGCCTTAGGACACACACTTAATGTGTTGTGAAAAGTGTTATGAAATGAAATGTCATGTAATATTTTTTATTGTATATGACTACCTTAATAATGTCACTGGACCCCAGGAAGACTAGCTGCTCAAGGCAGCAGCTAATGGGGATCCTTAATGAATACACATTTGTCAAACATTAAGATAAACAAAACATATACATCCAACTTTACATAATTTAAAAACACCTGACATGGAGGTGAAGTCTTGAAAATGCAAATAATTTCTCTTGCCCAAACCGTTCACTGAGCTGAGACGCATGGACGCAACCTCTCAATCCTCCCAATTCTAACATTACATTTTGAAACCATGCTTAAGGTAACCAAATGAAAAAAATCTAATTAAAAAAGCTACAAGACATTGACCGCATCTGGAAATAAATATAACGTGGTCTAGGTCATTGTCTACTACAGTGAGGTAAAAAAGTATTTGATCCCCTGCTGATTTTGTACATTTGCCCACTGACAAAGAAATGATCAGTCTATTATTTTAATGGTAGGTTTATTTGAACAGTGAGAGACAGAATAACAAAAAAATCCAGAAAAACACATGTCAAAAATGTTACAAACTGATTTGCATTTTAATGAGGGAAATTAAAACAGGTAATTTACTATTTGATAAATTAATTATAGCCTGATCATACCAATGATGAAGTCATAATAATAACATTGGGCTTGGGAGGAGAAAAGAAAATGCATCATTACAAACTTCCCTCAAACAAACAAGCTCATTTTTAATAAGAACACAATAAAATTAAGAAAGAAAAGAGATTTGTTCATAACAGCTGGCTTCTTAATCAAATATCAGTGAAAACCCAATTCTGCTCCATACAAGTTGACAGTAGGTGCGCTCGACCCCACCCGCCTCGAGACACCGTGCATGGAGACGAGTGCACCCACAAACCCCACTCCAAAATAACATTAAAAAAATTAAAAATTACAACAAAAAAAGTCAGATATTATTTTCATCAACACAAAGAATATATATGCAGCCTAAATTTTCATATTTTAATGACATAAAGCATGTGACCAGAGTGCAACAGTCAACGTTCGAATACCTCGCCAATAATTAATATCTAATTGAAGTATGGAGTCGTATAACATACAGTTGAAGTCGGAAGTTTACATACACCTTAGCCAAATACATTTAAACTCAGTTTTTCACAATTCCTGACATTTAATCCTAGTAAAAATTCTCTGTCTTAGGTCAGTTAGGATCACCACTTTATTTGAAGGATGTGAAATGTCAGAATAATAGTAGGGAATTATTTATTTAAGCTTTTATTTCTTTCATTACACTCCAAGTGGATCAGAAGTTTACATACACTCATTTAGTATTTGGTAGCATTGCCTTTAATTTTTTTACTTGGGTCAAACGTTTCGGGTAGCCTTCCACAAGCTTCCCACAATAACTTGGRTGAATTTTGGCCCATTCCTCCTGACAGAGCTAGTACAACTGAGTCAGGTTTGTAGGCCTCCTTGCACGTTTTTTCAGTTCTGCCCACAAATGTTCCGTAAGATTGAAGTCAGGGCTTTGTGATGGCCACTCCAATACCTTGACTTTGTTGTCCTTAAGCCAATTTGCCACAATTTTGGAAGTTTGCTTGGGGTGTCACGGCCGTCGTAGGGAGGAGACCAAGGCGCAACATGGTATGGTCGGCTGATTTATTTTGATTTTCCCATGATGTCAAGCAAGGAGGCACTGAGTGTGAAGGTAGGCCTTGAAATACATCCTCAGGTACACCTCCAATTGATTCAAATTATGTCAATTAGCTTATCAGAAGCCATGACAATTTTCTGGAATTTTACAAGCTGTTTAAAGCCACAGTCAACTTAGTGTATGTAATCTTTTGACCCACTGGAACTGTGATACAGTGAATTATAAGGGAAATAATCTGTCTGTAAACAATTGTTGGAAAAAGGACTTGTGTCATGCACAAAGTAGATGTCCTAACCGACTTGCCAAAACTATAGTTTGTTAACAAGAAATTTGTGTAGTGGTTGAAAAATTAGTTTTAATGACTCCAACCTAAGTGTATGTAAACTTCTGACTTCAACTGTACTTAATAGGGAGAAGAGAAAACTAAACAAGAAACAAAATAATTCCTTCACGACATTACATCACATTACTGCCATTTCCTTTAGTCTACATGCCGCGTTCAAAACAACTGAAAAATACGAGGTCAAATCATGACGTCAGTGAACTTCAGGTCGGACGGTCAGAGCTGTAGAAAGAGGTCCGAGTATCCGAGGTGGAATTCTCAATTGGATGACCTTTCAAATAGATTTTTCCTAGTCGGAGCCGTTTTTTTCCAGAGTTCCCAGTTGTTTTGAACGAGGTATTAGTAGCCATGTCTAAAATAATTGGGTTAGATTCACCTCTTCGGTTCATTCTCTCAGATTTGACATTAATATTGCCTCTGCAACTTCTGTCTCAAAAATAGACAGAGTTTCAGTCGGTTTTTCCACCGTTTTCTCCAGTGTTGTAACCTTTACAGTTAGCATGGTGGCGGAGTCCTCTTGGCGTAAACATAGAGCTTAGTTTCAATTGTAGCAAGGGTGGCGAAAATATCTTATATTTCTCGTCAATCATGGTGCTCAGGTTCTATAATCGCTTTGACAAGTTCAGGGTTTGGTGAAATTTCATCCAACTGTCAGTGTTGACTTTGTCCTCCCGTTACCCCAAAGTTTATGTCTGTTTTTCTCCACTCTGTGTAATGCTTTCGGTCGATTCATGAAAAATAACCTGGATGTCACATTTAGATGCTGGAATCTCCTGCAAAAAATTGGGTTACATGCTAAATAAACGTAAAGTATTTTCAGGTTGACCAGGGTAGCTCGGTCGCAGCCATCAGCACCTCAGTGTTGATCAGACCCAACTTCACAAAGCCACTC